>NC_060120.1:616418636-616721666 GCF_021461395.2 Schistocerca americana
AAAAAAGACAAGCCACAAGTTTATATAAACACAATCATCAATATGACACAGGAATCAGCTTAATTTTACGAGGAAACTTTTCAGTTTCGATTTGAAAGTGTGTTGATTACTGATAAGATTTTTGTATTCTTGTTGTTGTTGTTGTTGTTGTCTTCAGTCCTGAGACTGGTTTGATGCAGCTCTCCATGCTACTCTATCCTGTGCAAGCTTCTTCATCTCCCAGTATTTACTGCAACCTACATCCTTCTGAATCTGCTTAGTGTATTCATCTCTTGGTCTCCCTCTACGATTTTTACCCACCACGCTGCCTTCCAATGCTAAATTGGTGATCCCTTGATGCCTCAGAACATGTCCTACCAACCGGTCCCTTCTTCTAGTCAAGTTGTGACACAAACTCCTCGTCTCCCCAATTCTATTCAATACCTTCTCATTAGTTACGTGATCTACCCATCTAATCTTCAGCATTCTTCTGTAGCACCACATTTCAAAAGCTTCTATTCTCTTCTTGTCCAAACTATTTATCGTCCATGTTTCACTTCCATACATGGCTACACTCCATACAAATACCTTGAGAAACGACTTCCTGACAATTAAATCTATACCCGATGTTAACAAATTTCTCTTCTTCAGAAATGCTTTCCTTGCCATTGCCAGTCTACATTTTATATCCTCTCTACTTCGACCATCATCAGTTATTTTGCCCTCCAAATAGCAAAACTCCTTTACTACTTTAAGTGTCTCATTTCCTAATCTAATTCCCTCAGCATCACCCGACTTAATTCTACTACATTTCACTATCCTCGTTTTGCTTTTGTTGATGTTCATTGTATCCTTTCAAGACACTGTCCATTCCGTTCAACTGCTCTTCCAAATCCTTTGCTGTCTCTGACAGAATTACAATGTCATCGGCGAACCTCAAAGTTTTTATTTCTTCTCCATGGATTTTAACACCTACTCCGAATTTTTCTTTTGTCTCCTTTACTGCTTGCTCAATATACAGATTGAATAACTTCGGAGACAGGCTACAACCCTGTCTCACTCCCCTCCCAACCGCTGCTTCCCTTTCATGCCCCTCGACTCTTATAACAGCCATCTGGTTTCTGTACATATTGTAAATAGCCTTTCGCTCCCTGGATTTTACCCCTGTCATCTTTAGAATTTGAAAGAGAATATTCCAGTCAAAATTGTCAAAAGCTTTCTCTAAGTCTACAAATGCTAGAAACGTAGGTTTACCTTTCCTTAATCTATTTTCTAAGATAAGTCGTAGGGTCAGTATTGCCTCACGTGTTCCAACATTTCTGCGGAATCCAAACTGATCTTCCTCAAGGTTGGCTTCTACCAGTTTTTCCATTCGTCTGTAAAGAATTCATGTTAGTATTTTGCAGCCGTGACTTATTAAACTGATAGTTCGGTAATTTTCACATCTGTCAACACCTGCTTTCTTTGGGATTGGAATTATTATATTCTTCTTGAAGTCTGAGGGTATTTCACCTGTCTCATACATCTTGCTCACCAGATGGTAGAGTTTTGTCAGGACTGGCTCTCCCAAGGCTGTCAGTAGTTCTAATGGAATGTTGTCTACTCCCGGGGCCTTGTTTCGACTCAGGTCTTTCAGTGCTCTGTCAAACTCTTCACGCAGTATCGTATCTCCCATTTCATATTCATCTACATCCTCTTCCATTTCCATGATGTTGTCCTGAAGTACATCACTCTTGTATAGACCCTCTATATACTCCTTCCACCTCTCTGCTTTCCCTTCTTTGCATAGAACTGGGTTTCCATTTGAGCTCTTGATATTCATACAAGTGGCTCTCTTTTCTCCAAAGGTCTCTTTAATTTTCCTGTAGGCAGATCTATCTTACCCCTAGTGCGATAAGCCTCTACATCCTTACATTTGTCCTCTAGCCATCCCTGCTTAGCCATTTTGCACTTTCTGTCAATCTCATTTTTGAGACGTTTGTATTCCTATTCTTGTGGTAGCTTATTGAAAATGGATGCAGCAATATACTGCACTCCTTTCTGCGCAAGAGTCAAGGAAGTGCAATCCAAATGCAGTCTGGAATTCTGCCTAGCATTAACTGAGTGAAAGCTGCTAATTCTTGTGAATAAGCTGTTTGTGTAACAATAAAAGACAGAAAATATAAATATTGAAAGGTCAGTGTCAGAATACACAGACTAAGGAATAGGGGTGGATAAGAGGTTCACAAACTTACACCGCTTATTGCCCGAACCACCTGTTTCAGGGCCAAAAATATTCTTTGACAATAGGAAAGAGTTACCCTAAGATATAATACCATACATCATAAGCAAATGAAAATAAGCAGGGTAAATTACTTTTCGTGTAGAACCATCACTTACTTCAGATATTGTTCAAATGTAAAAATGACCAGATTAAGTCTTTGAACAAGATCCTGAATGTGGGCTTTACATGATAGTTTACTATCTATCTGAACACCTAGAAATTTGAATTGTTCAGTTTCACTAATCATACGCCCATTCTGTGAAATTAAAATGACAGGTTTTGTTGATTTATAATGTAATCACCTCTTGATCTCCCTCGACAATTTTTGCCCTCCACACTTCCCTCCAATACAAAACTGGTGATCTCTTGATGCCTCAGAACATGTTCTATCAACTGATCCCGTCTTTTAGTCAGGTTGTGCCACAAATTCCTCTTCTTCCAATTGTTTTCAGTACCTCCTCATTAGTTATGTGATCTAGCCATGTAATCTTCAGCATTCTTCTGTAGCACCACATTTTGAAAGCTTCTATTCTCTTCTTGTCTAAACTATTTATCATCCATGTTTCGCTTCCATACATGTTACACTCCCTATAAACACTTCCAGAAAAGACTTCATTACATTTAAATCTATACTCGATGTTAACAAATTTCTCTTCTTCAGAAATGCTTTCCTTGCCATAGCCAGTCTAAATTTTACTACTTCGACCATCATCAAGTTATTTTGCTCCCCAAATAGTAAAACTCATCTACTAATTGTCATTTTCTAATATAATTCCTTCAGCATCACCTGATTTAATTCAACTACATTCCATTATCCCAGTTTTGCTTTTGTTGTTGTTCATCTTATATCCTCCTTTCGAGAGGCCATCCATTTGATTCAACTGCTCCTCCAGGTCATTTGCTGTCTCTGACAGAATTACAATGCCATCAGCAAACCTCAAAGTTTTTATTTCTTCTCCATGGATTTTAATTCCTACTCCAAATTTTTCTTTTCTTTCCTTTACTGCTTGCTCAGTATACAGATTGAATAACATCGGGGATAGGCTAAAACCCTGTCTTACTCCCTTCTCAATCACTGCTTTCCTTTCATGCCCCCTCGGCCCTTATAACTACCATCTGGTTCCTGTACAGATCGTAAATAGCCTTTTGCTCCCTGCATTTTATCACTGTCACCTTCAGAATTTGAAAGAGAGTATTCCAGTCAACATTGTCAAAAGCTTTCTCTAAGTCCACAAATGCTAGAAATGTAGGTTTACCTTTCCTTAATCTATCTTCTAAGATAAGTCGTATGGTCAGTATTGCCGTGTGTGTTCCAAGATTTTTATGGAATCCAAACAGATCTTCCGCGAGGTCAGCTTCTCCCAGTTTTTCCATTCGTCTGTCAAATTCTTCAAGCAGTATCATATCTCCTATTTCATCTTCACCTTCTTTCTCTTCCATTTTGCCCTCAAGTACTTCACCCTTGTATAGGCCCTCTATATACTCCTTCCACTTTTCTGCCTTCCTTTCTTCGTTTAGAACTGGCTTTCCATCTGAGCTCTTGATATTCACACTGGTGGTCCTCTTTTCTCCCAAGGTCTCTTTAATTTTCCTGTATCTGTCTTACCCCTAGTGATACATACTTCCACACCCTTCATTTGTCCTCTAGCCATGCCTGCTTTGTCATTTTGCTCTTCCTGACAATCTCATTTTTGAGACTTTTGTATTCCTTTTTGCCTGCTTCATTTACTGCATTTTTATATTTTCTCCTTTCATCAATTAAAATGAATATCTCTTCTGTTACCCAAGGATTTCTACTAGCCCTCATTTTTTTTTAAATTTTTTTTTTATCTAGTTGATCCTCTGCTGCCTTCACTACTTCATCCCTCAAAGCTACCCATTCTTCTTCTACTGTATTTCTTTCCTCCATTCTTGTCAATCGTTCCGTAATGCTCTCTCTGAAGCTCTCTACAACCTCTGGTTCTTTCAGTTTATCCAGATCCCATCTCCTTAAATTCCCACCATTTTGCAGTTTCTTTAGTTTTAATCTACAGTTCATAACCAATAGATTGTGGTCAGAGTCCACATGTGCCCCTGGGAATGTCTTACAATTTAAAACCTGGTTCCTAAATCTCTGTCTTACCGTTGTATGATGTATCTGAAACCTTCCAGTGTCTCCAGGCCTCTTCCTTGTATATAGCCT
Organism: Schistocerca americana; assembly: GCF_021461395.2. NCBI lineage: Eukaryota > Metazoa > Arthropoda > Insecta > Orthoptera > Acrididae > Schistocerca > Schistocerca americana. Next base: position 616,423,061 of record NC_060120.1, read on the forward strand.
TCTTTCATGATTCATAAACAAAGTGTTAGCTATGATTATGTTATGCTTTGCACAAAATTTTACCAGGTTGCTACCTCTTCATTCCGTATCCCTAGTCCAAGTTTACCTAATAATTTTCCTTTTCCTACTATCGAATTCCAGTCCCCCATGAATATTAAATTTTCATCTACCATAACTATTTGAATAATTTCTTTTATTGCATCATACATTTCTTCAATCTCTTCATCTGCGGAGCTATTTGACACATAAACTTCTATTGCTGTGGTAGGCTTGGTCTTTGTGTCTATCTTGGCTATGATAATGCATTTTCTATCCTGTTTGTATGCAGTCCTGTTTTTTTATTTGTTATTAAACCAACTCCTGCATTCTTTTATTTGATTTTGTACTTATAACCCTGTATTCACCTGACCAGAAGTCTTTTTCCTCCTGCCACTGAATTTAACGAATTCCCACTATATCTAACTTTAACCTATCTGTTTCCCTTTTTAAATTTTTTTACATACATGCCCGATGAAGCGATCTGACATTCCATGCTACGATTCGCAGAATGCCACTTTTGTTTCTGCTGATAATGACGACCTCCTGAGTAGTCCCAGACCGGAGATCCAAATGGGGTAGTATTTTACCTCCAGAGTATTTTACCCATGAGGACACTATCATCATTTAACCATACAGTAAAGCTGCATGCCCTTGGGAAAAATTACAGCTGAAGTTTCTCCTTGCTTTCAGCCAGAAATTGTGTGTTAGAAACTGTAAAAGCTAAGTCTTACTGCAACTTAGCATTAGTTTATTTTCTACAAGCCATGAACTTATGCCTTGAAATGCGCTCTTTGAAACAGTGCCATTGTTGCACACAACATCCTTTACTACCAAGCTAGTGTCACCAGCAAACAGAAATATTTTGGAATCACTTGTAATAATAAAGGCCACATCACCTATGTAAATGAGGCACAAGTGTGGCCCCAGCACTGATCGCTCAGGCCCCCCCCCCCCCCCCCCCCAGCCCTCCCATTTAACCATGCCACTCTCAGACCCCACATTATAGCCATTATGAACAGTGTGGAGAATGACCTTTTGCTGTATGTTATTAAAGTAAGAGGTGAACTAATTGTTGTGAGTTGCTCCCCGTATTCCATAAGGGTCCACCTTCTGGAGCAATATTTTGTGATCAACACAATCAAATGCCTTAGTTAAATCAAAAAAGATGCCTAGAGTTCGAAACTTTCTCTTTAATCCATGCAGTACCTCGGGGAGAGAAGAGAATATAGCATTTTCAGTTGTTAAACCACTTCTAAAACTGAACTGTACATTTGATAGCAAATTATGCAAAATAAAATGATCAATTAACCTTACATTACGTGTACAGCTAAGTACAGGGCGAACATGTGCAGCACAGTACTTTAATATTCTGCTAGGTACTCCGTCATATCCATGAAAGTCCTTAGTCTTCAATGCTTTAATTATTGACTCAGTCTCCTCCTTGTCAGTATCACAGAGGAGTATTTCAGACATCAGTCTTGGAAAGGCATTTTCCAAGAGAGCTATACAATTCCCTGTAGAAACTAAGTTTTTATTTAATTCACCAACAATGCTCAGAAAGTGATTGTTAAATACTGTACATATATCTGACTTACATTTTTACTACGAACTGGCTTTATATCTTCGAGCTTGTCCTGCTAACCACATGCTTGCTTCATGACTGACCATATGGTTTTAATTTTACCCTGTGAATTAGATATTCTCTTTGTGTACCACATACTCTTTGCCTTCCTAATAACATTTTTAAGCACCTTACAGTACTAAATATTTGTAATGGGCTATTGTAATTCAATTGTGACTACTTCTAACATTTTAATATAATCCCCACTTTGTTCTACGTGATATCCTTATCCCACTAGTCAACCACCCAGGCTGCCATTTGCTTCTAGTACCACATTTAGAACACACTAATGGAAAGCAATTTTTGAAGAGCATGAGAAATCTGTTAAGGAAAGCATTATATTTGTTATTTACGTTATTGGCACTATAAACATCCTGCTGCTCTTGTTCTTTAATGAGGTTGCCATTGGATTAGCTTTTCTACATAGTTTGTAATTATATATAACTTTTGTTTGGGAACAAAAACCTTTTAATGTTAAAATTTGTGCGTCATGGTCTGAAAGCGATTCACCCTTTTAGTAACAGAATGCCCATCTAATAATGAAGAATGAATGAAAATATTTTCTATATTTGTGCAACTGTTCCCCTGCACCCTGTTTGGAAAAAACACAGACTGCATCAGATCATATGAATTTAAGAGATCTTCCAGTATCCTTTTTCATGCACGATCACATAAGAAGTTAATATTGAAGTCACCAAATATAACTAATTTTTGGTACTTCTTACAAAGTGAGCAAAGAACCCTCAGCAGAAATGCTCTGAAGTCAGAGTTAGGGCACCTATACATAACAATGATTAGAAGTTTAGTTTCACTAAATTCAACTGCCCCTGCACAACATTCAAATACCTGTTTAGTGAGTCTACAGACTCCAGTGGAATACTGTTTTTTACATACATGGCCACTCCCCCAGTCCGCAAAGAACTCCTTGAAAAATAGCTAGCTAATCTTTATCCTGGTAAAGAAAACATCTGAATTTTCTAATTGTTTAAGTGACGTTTTGATATATCAATTTTTGTATCCTGTCTGGATACGCGTGTTGATCTGCTCCTGTGAACTGCTTCTGCAAAATAGGCTGAGAGTGATGTAAGCGAGTAGGAGCAGGAAAAGGTGAAGTACTTCGGTACTGCATGTAAATTTAAAGCACCTTTAATATAGGTTAATTCTTACAGAGAAGTGGCTGGTTGCTGTTTTCTTCTCTGTAAGAATTAACCTACATTAATTGTACACAGCCATGGTCTCACCGTGTCAGTTTTAGACAAAATAGCATAAAGCACCTTTACTATAGGAAGAATATGAATACATGAATTGTTACTTAATTTTGGCTGGGATGAGCACATAGGTGCGAAGCCATACATCAGTCAAAGATAACATCAACTAGAAGTTACAACGGCAATATCTGTAGATGCGATAGAAACAATCTTGCTAGGTCATCTGCTCGTGACCAGAAGAGGTGAATGAGGAGCGGCGCTCGTCGAGCTCCACAGCGTCGGCTAGAGGGCGCTGTGGTCGGTGCTTTTCATTCGCTTTCATAGTGCCAAACTACAAGAGCGCACCTACGTTTTGGCATCGTAGCTATTTATACCACACCAATAATGTCAGAGTCAACATCTATAAGCAGTTCACTAATATTATCTGTAATACCTTTTATATTTTGATGAAATATGATAAATCCTTCACTACTTGGATACATGACCTCCTTTGAAGGTGATTCCTTTGTTAGAGGGACTTGCTTTAAGCAGGAATACTTATCAGCTGACGTCAATCTAAAAAAATGTTACAGCACTAACACCAACAGCTACAGGAATTTTTCGTTGAGTGATCCCACCACAGGCCACACAACACAGTCACCTATAAGCTTTGCCAGCCTCCCCTTCCCATACGTAGTGAGGTGCAGGCCATGCCTAATGAAACCTGATCTATTGATAAACTCAACTGGCACGACTGCAATGTCAGCCAGGCTCTCCACCATCAGTGCCTTCTGCAGCCCCATGTAACATGCTTAACAGCAGCGTTAAGAAAAGGCCAATCATGACACTGAAACAGTAGCACGGAATGCACATTAGTGCCATCAGCTTGAGTAGCTATCTATGCTAGGTCACCACCTACATCATACTCCCCATTCCTGACAAGACTGTTACCAGCTCGACTGACAATCACTGCCCAATCCACTTTCGTAGAATTCCTACATAACTTCCCTACATTAACAGTCACCTGAGCCAACACTGCACTAGGCTTCACAGAGGTGGTGACCTGGTACTCACTGCCCAATACTTCCTGCTATTGCTGGCCCATACCTCTGCCATAAGAACTATGTAGCAGCAGAACCGTCTTCTTTCTATCAGAATTTGCAACTAACATCCTCCCTATCAAAAAATTCTTAGTCCAGTCGCAAATTTCTATTGATACACCATATGATCATACCTTTGGCAATAAGAGTAAGTGTGCTGAGTCCAATGGTTTTCGAAAAGCAAGAAATACTGCATCAGCATATCTCTATACAACGTGAGTGTAGAACTCTTGTCATCTAAGCATAGAAATGCAGTGCCCCTGTTGGTTATGTGCCTTGCATATCATTTGTTGTAGTTTGGCAAACTGTGTGTGACAAAGGATTCCTCACTTATATCTTGTTTTGAACTATATGTAAATATGCAATGTAACAGGCTGATGTGGGAGTAGAATCGAAAATCATTATCTTTTCCTGTTCCAATGACATGTTTAGCAGCCACATTATATTTTGGCAAGAAATGAAATATGAGCATCTACGGCTGACACTATCAGACAGCTGGAGTTTTACTAACTGTGGGGTGGAGTTCATTGTCTGGGTTGTATAGAGATCACTGCTACATACATATGAACAAATGACAACCACAGAGTAATAGTAACAAAATGAAGTAAACAGAAAACTGTTGATAGGTTAGGATTTGTAAATTTATGTTCCCTTAAATTGACATTGACACACAATATGAAGTTCAAATGTGCAGTGACGCCTTCCATGATTTCACAAAGCTTACGTTTTTTACACATTTCGTGTCTTGGATTATGGACAGGTTTTGTAAAAGTATTAGCTAACATTTCTTTAGTAGGTAGATGTTCAATATTTATATCATCTGGCTCCAGATACTTTCTTGTAAAATGATACGAGGGCTGGAACTTTAATAGTGGCAACTACACTCCTGGAAATGGAAAAAAGAACACATTGGCACCGGTGTGTCAGACCCACCTTACTTGCTCCGGACACTGCGAGAGGGCTGTACAAGCAATGATCACACGCACGGCACAGCGGACACACCAGGAACCGCGGTGTTGGCCGTCGAATGGCGCTAGCTGCGCAGCATTTGTGCACCGCCGCCGTCAGTGTCAGCCAGTTTGCCGTGGCATACGGAGCTCCATCGCAGTCTTTAACACTGGTAGCATGCCGCGACAGCGTGGACGTGAACCGTATGTGCAGTTGACGGACTTTGAGTGAGGGCGTATAGTGGGCATGCGGGAGGCCGGGTGGACGTACCGCCGAATTGCTCAACACGTGGGGCGTGAGGTCTCCACAGTACATCGATGTTGTCGCCAGTGGTCGGCGGAAGGTGCACGTGCCCGTCGACCTGGGACCGGACCGCAGCGACGCACGGATGCACGCCAAGACCGTAGGATCCTACGCAGTGCCGTAGGGGACCGCACCGCCACTTCCCAGCAAATTAGGGACACTGTTGCTCCTGGGGTATCGGCGAGGACCATTCGCAACCGTCTCCATGAAGCTGGGCTACGGTCCCGCACACCGTTAGGCCGTCTTCCGCTCACGCCCCAACATCGTGCAGCCCGCCTCCAGTGGTGTCGCGACAGGCGTGAATGGAGGGGCGAATGGAGACGTGTCGTCTTCAGCGATGAGAGTCGCTTCTGCCTTGGTGCCAATGATGGTCGTATGCGTGTTTGGCGCCGTGCAGGTGAGCGCCACAATCAGGACTGCATACGACCGAGGCACACAGGGCCAACACCCGGCATCATGGTGTGGGGAGCGATCTCCTACACTGGCCGTACACCACTGGTGATCGTCGAGGGGACACTGAATAGTGCACGGTACATCCAAACCGTCATCGAACCCATCGTTCTACCATTCCTAGACGGGCAAGGGAACTTGCTGTTCAAACAGGACAATGCACGTCCGCATGTATCCTGTGCCACCCAACGTGCTCTAGAAGGTGTAAGTCAACTACCCTGGCCAGCAAGATCTCCGGATCTGTCCCCCATTGAGCATGTTTGGGACTGGATGAAGCGTCGTCTCACGCGGTCTGCACGTCCAGCACGAACGCTGGTCCAACTGAGGCGCCAGGTGGAAATGGCATGGCAAGCCGTTCCACAGGACTACATCCAGCATCTCTACGATCGTCTCCATGGGAGAATAGCAGCCTGCATTGCTGCGAAAGGTGGATATACACTGTACTAGTGCCGACATTGTGCATGCTCTGTTGCCTGTGCCTATGTGCCTGTGGTTCTGTCAGTGTGATCATGTGATGTATCTGACCCCAGGAATGTGTCAATAAAGTTTCCCCTTCCTGGGACAATGAATTCACGGTGTTCTTATTTCAATTTCCAGGAGTGTATTTATTTACAGCTCATACAAAATAGATACGTGTTTCGAAGTTTTACTGACCTTCAAAGTAGTCACCAGCATTGTGTAGAACCCATTGTCAGCAATGTGGAAGTCGTAGGATACTCTTAGCAGTGTCAGTTGTGTTGACAGTTCGAGCAGCACGGTTTGTTGCCCGACAAATTTGTAGCAGTTCTGAAGTGAATGCCGTGAAGCGTTTCCTTCAGTTTAGAAATAGAGTTGAACTTACGATGACTTAAGTCAGGGGAGTGCAGTAGGTGGTGTAGCACTTATCAGCCCCATCTGTCAAACAAATCAGCAACAGCTAGCACTGTACATGCTTGAGCATTGTCCTGCAAAATTCAAATGGCTCTGAGCACTATGGGGCTTAACATCTGAGGTCATCAGTCCCCTAGGACTTAAAACTACTTACACCTAACTAAACTAAGGACATCACACACATCCATGCCCGAGGCAGGATTTGAACCTGCGACCGCAGCGGTCGCGCGGTTCCGGACTGAAGCGCCTAGAACCGCTCGGCCACACCGGCCGGCTGCCCTACAAAATGATGGTCGGGTCTTGCAGAAAGTGTCATCACTTCTGTCCCTATGCTGTTCATTTTTGGAACACAACCTACGACCAGTTTAGAGACAGAAGTGATGACACTTTCTGCAGGACCTGACCATCATTTTGTAGGACAATGCTCAGGCGTATACATTGCAAGCAGTTACTGATTTTTTTGACTGATGGGGCTGCTAAGTGCTGTACCACCTAGTGCACTCTCCTGACTTAAGCCCTCGTGAGCTCAACTCGATTTCTAAACTGAAGTAAACACTTCAGGGCATTCACTTCAGAACTGCTAGAAACTCATTGGGCAATACACCACGCCACTTGAACTGTCAACACAACTGGCACTGCTAAGAGTATCCTACGACTTCCACATCGCTGGCAACGGGTTATACACAATGCTGGTGACTACTTTGAAGGTTACTAAAACTTTGAACCATGTATCTATTTTGTACGAACTGTAAATAAATAGTTGCCACTGTTAAAGCTCCAACCCTCGTATTTTGTATGTATATATAGATTCTTGCTAACCAAATGGCTCCTTTATCATCAAAATATGCTTTAAGTGACTTGTGACACTACTTGGATCTACCTCAGATATGTTGTCGTAATCCTTAGCAGCTTATGCCTAAGCCATATATTCAGCTGCACATGTGGAAACTACAGTAGCCTAGTTCTTTTTGTCTCCTAGACTGCAAAATTAAGGGGTTTTGTATTTTTATGCATGAACCAGTTACATAGTATCAGCCCTTCATTTTATTTCTCCTATCTGCATCACTAAAGACAGTTTTTTTCCTATTGGCTATTGCCATCTCTAGAAAATTCTAGCATATATCCCAAGGCCCCCTTTAAATATCTAAAAATTCTTTTTAGTCATAACCAGTGGACCTTTTTTAAACAGTCAATATATCTGCTAAGGAGATTAACAGCAAAACATACTTCATTTCTAGAGATTTGGATACATATAGAAAAACTCCCATTGACCTCTGATAAGGTACACTGTTTGCAGGTGATTTGACTGCTTCAAAGTTCAAACCAAGTCTGAGTGGCATTGGCACTGGTTTGGCTTCACTCATTCCATATTTCTCCAGAACTTTTCATGCATAGGATTCTTGGTAGATCTAAATCTTCTTCTCTCTCTCTCTCTCTCTCTCTCTCTCTCTCTCTCTCTCTCTCTCTCTCTCAATCACACACACACACACACACACACACACACACACACCAGTTTTGTGTTAATTGCCATACATAGGCCTTGGCTCGATGGTCCTAAATCCTCCCTCTCAAAAAATCTCTTCAGAGAATTTTTAACTTGATTCGAAATACTTCTGTCATTTGAGAATAATAGCATGTCATCAACATAGAAAGCTATGATGACTAGTTTGGTGTCATCTCTATGAAAGCAGATACATAGATCAATGTTAGATCTGTTCAATTTCACTTTACTCAACATCTCATCAACTGCATGATTCCAATTCCGACCAGGCTTTTTTAAGTTGATAAACGGCTTTCTTCAGCCTCCGTACTTTTCCAGGAACTGCAAAATTTTCTGATGGAATAATATAAAGTTCTTCCTTTAGGTCTCCATAGAGATAAGTAGTAGTGATGCCCGACATGGTCAACCTTCAGGATCTCTCGAGCTGCCTTAGACAAGAGATGTCTTATGGATGCATACTTGACAACCAGTGTGGAGGTTTCATTGTAATTAACACATTGTGCTTGAGACCGCCCTTTTGCCATTAAGCATGCCTTAAATGTTTATGGTCCTGCTAAGTTATCTTTAATAACCACCTAGTTCTGGAGAGGTTTGTGTACCCTGGGTAGCTACACCACTTCAAATGTGCGAATGTGTTATGACAAACCAGAGGTGAGAATTCTTTCTTCATTGTTTTTTTTTGTTCATTCTGTTTTATTTATCCCTTTCAAGACCTCTTTGACATCAGTATCTTCACTTGGAAGCCCTTCTTGCACATAGTAAGTAAAATGGTCAGGCCATTTCTTGCATTTTGTTTCTCTGCTTGACCTTCGACATTTGACGACTCGTAGAATTATAGGATCCATGTTTTTATTCTGCTGTTCTTCATATTGAGCTTCAGTTGTCATTGGATCACTCTCAAAAGCATAAAAGAGTTCATTGTCATTGTCTACTCGTGTGATTTCTTCTCCAATATGCGAGATATTGATGTTAAGAAGAATTGCGTCTTGTTCTGATCCTAAGATATTTGTGTTTTGGCCCCCCCCCCTTTTTTTTTTAAAGTGTGTGAATTAGCATAACCTTCCAGTTTTCGGGGATTGCTTTAATGTCCCAGACCTTATCTAGTTTTTCTTTTATGATTGTGACACCTAGATATCAGCTAGATTGTAGAATTTCTGCAGTGAGGCCATCTTCGCCTGGGGCTTTGTTGTGTTTTGTTTGATGTAACTTTGAATCATATCAATGCTTGGTGGTTTTGAATTTTCTTTTGGAATATTATCATGGAGGTCCAGTTGTTTGATTGGTTTTTCACAGTTCAGTAGCTTTTCGTTTTTTCAATCCTATACCTGTCAATCCTTTATCGTGTTTTCCCTTTTAGTTGCTGTTTTAAACTTGTGCCTCGCGGTGCATTCCTAACGTAGTCTGGGTGCTAGTGACCGTTGAAGTTAAGCGAGTTTTCCATTTTCTTCCCTGAAGCACAGCAGTTGCTGAATGTAGATAGACGTATAATTCTTCAGTGTTTTGTGATAGTCTCTTGTATGATTTTTTTAAAAGTGATCTTCTATGGCTGTAAGTTGCTCCCATTCAAAGCATTTCATTTGATTCTAATAATTTTATCTGCTTGCGTCTTCTCAAACTTGATAGCGTTTCCTGTACTTCTTGTTTTCCTGCTACGTCAGTTGTTCCAAGCTTTCTTTTTTATGCAAGAGCTTCTTCACAATATTATTGAAATGTCTATGCTTTCCTTGCTTGTTTTCTAGTTCTATTTTATGTTGTTGTTGTTGTTGTTGTTGTTGTTGTGGTCTTCAGTCCTGAGACTGGTTTGATGCAGCTCTCCATGCTATTCTATTTCATATGCAATATTTTTAATCGTTTCTGTAAAATGGTTGGCTTCAATATCACTTCTTTCAGTTTCTTTTGAAAATCGCATTCCTTGTCTCTCAAGGTTTTGTTACTAATTCTCTTAGTCATACTGGCTTGTTTCATGCTTCTATGGGTAGTGATTTGAATCAACTCCCATTCGTCTTTTAACTCTTGATTTCTCAATAATTGTAGCTGCAGATGGTGACATGACCAATTGGAAATCATTACATAAATAAAATATATACAACACAGGATAGGATTAGTCAAGGATTGCCAGGAAGTCGTCCATGGCCTTATCAGTGGAACTGACTCAGCATTCACCTTATCTACTGGGGAAAGTAGGTCAACTGAAAGTTGCAATTCCACCCCTACTGCTTTGTCCCATGAGTTAAGTGTTGTGTTGTATGACATTGTGCTGATACTGTGTTCTTGAGTGGTGTGTTCCAAACTGTTTGTGGAGAAAAAATAACGTTGACATGATGTTGGCCGTCCAGTAGTGTTTACAGATATTACGCGGTTAAGTTTCTTTACACTCAGTGGATTTGAACCGGTAAACATGTAAAAGTTGGAACAATTCATACTGTTTCTCCCACCGCTGCCAACCTAACTTGGCATGGTGGCTGATGGGAGTAACTAGGTTCGTTCGAATGAAGATATCATGACCAATCACGACCATTTCATAACTGTCTCTACTGCACAAATGCAGTTTTGTGATTGTGGTGATCAACGTGACAGCTTTGTTGAACCATATTTAGCATGTTTCGGTGTATGGCCACTTGGAGCGCTGGTTGACACAGTCATTCACTTTGTGTTGCTCAAATGTTTTTAGTTAAACACAGTGCCAGTTACGTATTTTATTCATGCCGAGCAAACCATGTTTTGAGAATTTATTCTCGTTGTCAAGGGCAGTATTTACGAATGCATTTTTGTGGTGTTACACAAACAAACAATGTGGAGTATATATATATATATATATATATATATATATATATATATATATATATATATATATATATATATATAGAGAGAGAGAGAGAGAGAGAGAGAGAGACTGTGTGTGTGTGTGTGTGTGTGTGTGTGTGTGTGTGTGTGTGTATGTACACATAACTGATGAGGCACCGTACCTGATAACCTCAAAGAGATGACTACAGTGCAAGAGATGCAAATAACACATATTCAAACAGCACATAAAATACTTATTTACATATTTGCACTTGACAACGAGAAAAAATTTTCGAGACGCGTCATGCTGAGCATGAAAAAATATGTAACTAGTGCAGTATTTCATTATTTAAATAATGAATGACGGCTGCAGACTTTCAACAACATCAATTGTGATGTATGAAATTGAGTCAAATGTTCCTGCTTCCCAGACAGTTATCAATTCCAGTTACATCAGCAGTTTTTATTAGATAATAAACCTTCATTAGATAATAAACAAGCCCCTGACAAGTCTTTTGATGCCTGTTATGTACCTATATCCTACATAAAGTGCAAGGGGGTATCCTATAAGTAACTTTTACAGCTTAAAACGTTATTTCCCAAATTTTACATTTTCCTGCATTTTACACCATTTTTCTGAAGTCCCTTGAAAAGTGTAAAAATGGGGTTTCACTGTATTTGGTGGCACTCTCTTCTGATGGCGTTTATTTTGAAGTTGTTCACTACATCAGTAAGTCATTTGACATTGTGATTTAAGCAAGTCAAGTTTGCACTGAAAGAGTTTGTGCCGGTTTTCTAGTGAATTACTTTGATTTTGCATTTTGTAGCTGATGAATTCATTTTTGTTTTTGGACCTAAAAGTGCCATGTTTATCTTATTGTTGGAGATTTAGTATTATTTTTCGTTTTTTTTTGTCTCATTTATATGACATGGAAATGTACAATTATGTCATTGATTATTGCAATGGGCAGAGATACACATTGAAGACATGATGCCTGTAAACGAGTCTGTGATCATGTTTGTTCCTTTATTTATGAATGTATATCTTGATCACATATGTAAACTGGTTACTGCCATCATCAGATAATGAAAAGTGTTCTGATACAAATATCATAGCTGAATAATCAACAATATTATGAAAGGGGTAGATTGCTACTCACCATAAAAATATGGTGAGCGACAAGCAGGCACAATGAAAAGACTGTCACACATTTAACTTTTCATCCAGAGTCTTCTTCAGAAAAGAAAAGAAAATGTATATTCACACAAGCAAGCACATGTCACACGTGTCTGCTAACTCTGGCTGCTCTGGATTATTTTGATCAGGGGGCAGAATTTAAATCTTGCTGTAGATGACACAAGTATTGATGAAATGAGTGAAGAAGTATCAACTCCTAAAATAGTGAACGCTTCTTATGTAAAAGTTATCAGCCGGTTTCTTCCAAACAAGCTAGGTCCTTACCTTTAAATGGTATAAAATAAAGAAAGAAATTAAAAGTCATTAGTTCCACATTTTCCTAACATACAGGCACAATTCCTGGAAGAACAATGAACACATAATGGGGAAAAAATTATTTATATGTGATGTGTGCTCTTTCAGACATGTGCAAAAGAATTCTTCAGGACACTTCTGTAAGAATTGATGCTTTTTGACCCAACAGCCGCTTTGAATTAAGCGCATATGAATTACAAATGTTGGCTGTGCATAGCCATTGGTTGAAATCAATGGGGAACGTTGAAAATTTGTGCCAGACTGAAATTCGAACCCGCGTCTTCTCCATACTAGATGATGTGCTGACCGCTGGGCCAACAGGATGATACCCAAATTCTCAACTTATCCATGCTCTACTTATTGGTAAAGAAAAAGTGTTTCTGCTGAAGGGGCCAAGAGATGGAGAGAAGGTCTTTTAACAAGTCCTTTATGGGTGAATTAGTGAGTGGGGCAAATGGTAAGTCCTGTGTAAGGAACTGAAACTTCTGTGGGACTAAGGCTTGTGGAGGAAATGTTTATGGCTGTGTTTCAAGTCTGTTTTGATTAGGATTTTGTGTGGTGATGGGAGGGAGCTCTTGAGGTTGTGGTCTAACAGACAGAGTTTGTCAACTATGAAGAGATGTGGAGACTCTTGTTGACATTTTCATAGTGCTAGTCTAAGATGGGAGTTGCAAGCTACTCTAGTTAGTGAAGGGCAAGACTTTGTGTTTGAATTGCAGAGCAGGAGAATTCTACAGATGGAGCAGATGTATTGCAAGGAGGTTTGAGCCTGATTTACATGGTTTTGCAGGATTGGGATGGTGAGGACTATGGACTGATGGAATTTGAACTGATAGAGGTCTTTGTGGAAGGTGAGTTTGCAGCCAGAGTTGGTCAGGTCATTTGGAGGGATTCTGTAAGCTAGGCAACAATGCGGGAACAGTATGTGGGAATGGGTTCTGGCTAGAGATAGGGAAACTTTTCTGTGTTGGCACGGATGGAATGACAAAAGATAAAAAATGGGTAAAACTGCATAACAAAAATGGAAGAAGCCTGATGTAAATACATTCACCCTGGAATAGCTCACAGGAAGGATAGACTGGGTGAAGTATAAGACAAAAGAGGTGAATCATGAGGGAGTAGAGCCAGTAGTGAAAGGTGAAAACAAACTAAAAACAATGTGAAAACACAGAAATCAAAGAAAAAGTAAATAAAAAGATGATAGTGGGATGCAATTTGATGGATTAGTATTACTCATGAGAGGGCACAGCAGGTTAGTAAGTGCATTCTGGAATAAAGGAATAGCAAGGGGCAGGGGCATTGGTAAGCTCGATGTTCAACAAGTTTTTGTGGCACAGGAAGGTATGGAAAACACATGAGAATATATGCTAGAGTGACAGAGGAAGTGTAATCAATTTGAAGGTCTATGATTGATTACATCAGTGATAAGAACGTGACATGAGATGTCGCACCAACAGTCAGCACAGTCACCTAGTCGAGTGGTGTGCGTGCACGAGATCATCGATACAGTTTGGGTTGTAAGTGAGAGCTTGTGCAGTCTGGAAGGTGAAAGATAACACACAGGAAAGAAGGGAAAGAAAACAGGCAGACATTGAGTAAAGTAATGCTTTAGAGAACAGTAAGAAAGGAAAACATCACTGGGTTCTGGGAGGGAAGAAAAGCCATTATGCAAAATCAAACAATGGATAGTCCAGGATGGAATATGAGTAATATGAAAAGGATGGACTGCTACTCTCCTGTCTGTCCCCCCCCCCCCCCCCCCCCCCAAAAAAAAAAGGGAGTAATTACAGTTTCTCTGACTCCAGGGAAAGAAAATGGGATAGAGGAAGAGAAATGTCAACATTAAAAATGATTCTGTCTTTCGGTCTAACATAAATGGAATTTATATTAAGAACTCAAGGGATACATCTAAGTAACCTGTCAGCCAGTTGCAGAAGTGTTGAAAAATTTTCCAGAAAAGTCACTTCAGTGTGAAGAGGGCTAAAAATGGAGTGATCGTATTTCACCTGTGATGGAAACCACTCCTCACTTCCTCCACTCAACATTTCACATGCAGCTACTATAACTATGTACATCCCACACAAGTCAACTTTTATGTTTCTTGTACCTGCCTCCTATTGTTTATTTGTACCTAGTAGCTCTCTGTCACCTTATCATACAGCCTTCCCATCCCATCCTCCTTTTTTGCTGACCTTCATGCACATAACATGTCAGGCTCTACTGCCAACTGTCTCTGGAGTTGGACTGTTGGGAGCTACATCTTCCCAGAAACTTTGTCTACTGTAAAAACACCAGAGGACACATTTTAGCACTGCTACATAGCCATTGTGCGCCATTGATCTCTTGATATGTTCTTCTTTTCTCTGTGATGACTTTGACTCTGCTGACCACTTCCCCAGTTGGATATACGTAGTTGATTGAGCAGTACCCAAGAGAGAGACACTGAAATGGATGTCCAGTGAGACTAACTCAAGTCTCTACAGTCATTAGGCTATGTACGAGTATTCTAGCAGTGCCCAGGAATGTTTGGATTGAATGTGATCCACCAAGACACTAATGTGTCCATTATAGTCTTCAGGCCAATCCTGAAGACCCCTTATCACCTTACAGAGTGAAGAGTGCCGACTTTGCAATTAAGGGCAGGGCTGTAACTGTATGATGACTCGGTTGGCAAACACCAGACAAAAACCTCACAGCTATTCTGTTATTGAATGTCAAATACAGAAAAATTATAAGCGAGAGCAAGAAGCTGTTGTGGAATGTGTTCTTGAAATCACCAATCATGCCATTACATTTGCAGTAGTACGAACATGGTGCAGTGGTGAAATCTCCAGATCATCCGGGGAGACAGTGTGCAGACATGGATGGACCTGTTCTTGGAAGTGACCGCCACTCCCACCCAGAATGTAGCCTTCTGCCACCTCATGTATATCACTGAATGGGGAGTTGGGACTTGAGTTCCATGAAAGATTTTTGTGACTAACCCCTTGCATATACGAGGGCCGTTCAGAAAGTAACCTCCGGTTGATTTAAAAAAATACACCAAGTTAAATAAAAATATTTTAATATATACATCTTACAACTACATCTTTGCACTATTTTTCTCCATAGTCTCCACAGCAATTGAGGCACTTATCGTATCTCTTCACAAGCTTTGAAATTCCTTCTGCATAAAAATCACCCGCTTGTGCCTGGAGCCAGCCTGTGACCGCATCTTTGAGCTCTTCGTCGTCATCAAACCACTGTGACCCGAGCCATTTCTTCAAATGCATGAAGAGGTGATAATCACTTGGCGCCAGGTCTGGGCTGTAAGGTGGATGGTTGATAACGTCCCACTTGAAGGACTCAAGAAGGGCCGTTGTTCTGCGAGCAGAGTGAGGACGGGCGTTATTGTGCAAAAAAACGATACCGGAAGTCAGCATACCACGGCGTTTGTTCTGTATAGCCCGTCGTAACTTTTTTATTGTTTCACAGTACACGTCTTGATTCATGGTCGTACCACTTTCCATGAATTCAACCAACAACACCCCTTTGGCATCCCAAAACACCGTTGCCATCAGTTTTCTGGCAGAAAAATCTTGCGAGGCTTTTCTTGGTTTGGTAGGCGAATTTGAATGTGCCCATATCTTTGATTGTTCTTTTGTCTCAGGGTTCACGTACTTAATCCAGGTTTTGTCACCGGTCACGATTCTGTTTAACAATGGTTCTCCTTCGTCCTCATAACGTGACAGAAAGTCTAATGCAGAGGCCATTCTTTGAGTTTTGTGGTGGTCGGTAAGAATTTTGGGCACCCATCGTGCACAGAACTTACGGTAACCCAATCTTGCTGTCACTATCTCGTACAAGAGAGTCTTAAAAATCTGTGGAAAACCAGTAGACAACTCCGACATTGAGAAACGTCGATTTTCACGAACTTTTGCATCAACTGTCTGAACGAGTTCGTCAGTCACCAATGATGGTCTACCACTCCTCTCTTCATCATGAACGTTTTCTCGTCCACTTTTAAATAAACGTACCCATTCACGGACAACTCCTTCACTCATAACTCTTGGTCCGTACACGGCACAAAGCTCACGATGAATAGCTGCTGCAGAATATCCTTTGGCTGTAAAAAACCTTATGACAGCACGCACTTCACATTTGGCGGGGTTTTCTATTGCAGCACACATTTCAAACTGCCACAAAAACTAAACTAGCGCAGGTACGACGTTCACTCGACCACGGCTTGATGCCGACTGACCTGTTGAGTGCGTGAACGCACAGATGGCGTCGCTACTCCCCCCACAACCCGCACTGTGACCAATCGGAGGTTACTTTCTGAACCGCCCTCGTATTAGAAAAAGATTTGGTGTTTCCTGTTACATTTGACACTTTACCTGGTCATTATAAGGGAATGCATTGTTCTCCCTTGCCTAGCCCTATTCAGTCAAAGGAGCCAGGACATTTCTCAGACTCCTGGTGGCAGAGTATATTAAGCTATGGAACTAAGGAAGGGTCATACCTGTCAAATTGGTTGTCAAAGTATTTCAGTCAAGAGTTGCCGTAGGATAGTGTTGTGTTTCATATGGTCAAGTGAATTAGTGATGTCCAGGTTCACAACTTATTAGTACTGCCAATATAGAGTCAGAAGGTGTCATTTCATCATTAGTAACCTGACCAGCTGTAAGTGGCTACGTGTTGTTAGGGTTTACAGTACCACTTAGAGGAATAATATATGCAGACACTTTCACCAGTGGGGCTTATGGAGACATGCCCATATCATTATGCTCTCCTTCCTGTGTAAATCATTTTCCCGCTACAAATTTGGAAAAGTCTTATCAGATTGATTTGAGCATCTGTAAATTGTCCCCTCCAAGGAAGCAGCATAAGCACCTTTACTAATACCGTAACATCCATCATAAGGAAGCCAGAACAGTATTCCGTATTTATGGACAATTTCAATATATTTTGCTCCTCGTCCAGCTTTGTAACAACAACATGTCAGTTTTAGCAATTACCTCAGAGCTGCTTTCCAGGGCTTTAGTTATTAATTTCAGACCAACAAAACAAGGGCAGGTAGACTTTAACTGAAGAACTGTAGTCCACTTCATTACCAGGTGCTGACTGGTTTGTAATCGGCATCAGCAGCATGATGTCCAGGCTACGACATAAGGAAAAGACAGCCATTGCAGACAGTGGTGAGTGAGAGCTGCAGTAGCTAGCTGTTCTGGGCCAAGCGTCTACCAGCTAAGATTCTGAAGGCACGTGGTGGGATGATGTGCAATGGAAAGAGGCAGTTTACCACATAGCGCTTCAGCCAGTCAGTAGCATCATTCTGCCACATTATCCTATAGCTGCATTTCGATTTGCACATATAATATTTAGAATTGATTTTTGCGTAAGTTGTGACTTGGTGAGAGTTCTTAGCCAGTACAGCATTTGTTAGGGTGGTATAAAGCAAATGTAAAAAGGATTACATTAAGAAACAACAACAGTGATAGTTTTTGAGCTTATAAATCCTACTAGGGAGACCTGTGTTGCTAGTTACCAAAGTTGGCAGTGGCTTGAGAATGTGGTGTGGGGCTGAGATAAAGTATAAACTGGCGATCCTGCAAAGTTTTCTATATCTCTTGCTACACAGGATGCATCACCTGGCCACTTTCTTCCATGCATACCACTATACAATTGCTTTCTTGGTCCCCTACTGTGATACTTTCTGAGGGAAATGCTTTTTCCCGTGACAAGGTGTCTTGGACGTTCCCTGGAGAGACTCATCATAAGTTTCCAGCAATTATATTTGCTGCTAGTCGTACTGCTAATGTACCTGGTTGGATAACATTTCTGATTGTTTCAATTAATACTATAAATGATATTAATGCATGTGGTGTGCCTTGGGGTACAAGGTGTGTAAATATATGATTAGTGTGATTGGTTCATCCAAATAGTATAAATCTTAATCATATAAATGAAACAATTGTAAATGTTAATGTTGTCTCTTACTGTGTTAGTGCATCATTTATGTAGCAACAATGTTTTGAAACTTGTAGTTGATAATATAAGTACAAGTGGAAACACTTATTTTGTTGAATATATTTTTGAGTCTTAATGTAAATGTCTTTTGGATTCTTACAAATGTGCTCTAAACTGTTATCGTGATATGTTGTAAAAAGTTGTCTGAGTGAGCAGCTTTCGTGGTAATTTCTTTGCTGTTATAGGTTAAATAATTGTTAGAAATGACTTGTATCAATATAAATGTAATGTAATCTGAACCTTTCCAGTGAACAACAGGACATAAGACCGGGCTTAATACATAACCACAGTCAGAAAAGATCACATACAATATATAAACAAAAATTGGTGAAAGATGCAGAAAATAAGAAAATATTTCCAAGAAAAAGTGTGCTTGAGGAAGAAAGGAGGGACGAAGGACTAAAAGAAGCAATTTCCAGTGACAATAAGGGGTTTGCCCTTCTGCAGAAAATGGGCTACAAACCAGGATCAGCTATTGGAAAATCAGGTTAGAGTCATGAAGTTTTCCTTGTTACTGTTTCAGACTTTCATACTACAACCCATCCCACATTCAAAAAGTCATGTTTGTGAAAAAAATATCTTGTAGCTCACAATTCTTTTTCTCCTGATAATTTTGGAAATGTTTGTTTCCTAAAAGTTTTTGCTGTTAAGCAATACTGATGTGCTGCCATAGGAACAGTTTGTGAGTTCACTATTCAACCTCAAGATTTTAGTGCCTCATTTGTGTGTGTGTACACACACACACACACACACACACACACACACACACACACACACACACACACACACACACACACCTGTGCACTCTTTAGTGAAAGAACTAGTTACCTGAACTAAATTATGGGCAAAATTATGAGGCTCAGAATGGAAATTGATTGTCATGATATTAATTTTGTTAAGCATAAACAATGTTGTTCAAAAGCCTGCAACTGTGTCAACGATGATTGAAATAATAAAACACTACACCAGTTATTAAAGCTAATTAAACTGGCAAAGGCAATAAGAAACAAGAAAATGTTTACACTCTTGACAGATATGCTGAGAGAATGGGAATTTGCAGTATATTTAGATGACCACAGGAACAGAGAATATGCATTCATAAACATTCTTCCTCAGGGATAAATGTTACCATGCTCAGTCTTAAGCCTACACATTTCAGATTTGCTAAAGATCATAGTATAGGCATTTGCATATACTATTGATGTGGCTGTAATAACACAGGCAACAACATTTAAAGATCTGTGAAAGATAGTACTAAAGGACTCTCAGCCAACACATGTTGCGATAAAAAAAAAAAAGACCATCTAATGCTAAATGTGCCTAAGGTAGTGGGCTCAGAGGTGCTCCTGATTATCTGGTTTGTGCACGGAAGCCACAAACAAACAATCAGGAGCTAACCAGCCAGTCATGTTTCAACTCAAGACCTAGAAGTTAAAGCAGATTGCTTACTACCATACAGAGACCATCTCAAACAATCTAGATATTAAATAACAGAAATATCTTATCATGAGACCTGAAGGGAAGTATTGGGGTGGTAATGCTAACACCTTGAATACCTCAGCCTTGGCCTTAGTGTACAGTGTTGGGGAATAAGACTGGTTTTGCAGAAGGAAAAGTACCCATATTTATTGCAGATGATTGATTTGGGTGAAACCTCATATTTGTGCAACTTTATTAGCTCTAGAATATAATAAGCTAGTCTTGATGAAAGGTAAAGAGTAGGACAGAAGCTATTCAAGGAGTATACAGCTCATCACTGCTTGGTGACAGTATGTAAATCAGTGGTTGGCTTCTGGTGGGGGCATGTTTCCTTCCTGGTGTATATGGAAATGCACTGACAATTCCTCTGTTACTGTTTGTGAAGGCAGAGTTCTGTGAGGCTTCTGCCCCATAACTGCATGCAGCCCATTGGACTGTGATAGCCAACAACTGGGATGCCAGCAATTGTGCTTTAAAAATGAAATGATCGTATGGCATTGTTGGCTGGGAAGTCCCATTCAGGTTCGGCCTTCAAGTGCAAGTCTTACTTCAGTCGGCGCCACGTTGGGCGACTTACAGCCGATGATGATGAAATGATGATGAGGATAACACAACACCCAATCCCCGAGCGGAGAAAATCTCCAACCCAGCTGGGAATCGAATCCGGGCCCAGTGCATGGGAGGCAAGCACATTACCACCCAGCTAAGCAGGCGGATAACAGTTGTGCTGTGTTAATACCATATAGCTTCACATTCCAGTACTCGCGTCTGACTGTCCTACCCGTCTCACCTATTTAGGCAGTTCTGCACTCGCAACATAGCTCAAATGTGAAACTTCCTGACAGATTAAAACTGTGTGCCGGACCGAGACTCTAACTTGGGTCCAGCACACAGTTTTAATCTGTCAGGAAGTTTCATATCAGCGCACACTCCGCTGCAGAGTGAAAATCTCATTGTGGATAGCTCATATATTCCTGCAGTATTAAGTTTGTTCACTGCATCCTTGGTGAAACCTATAATGTCGTGGATCCTGGCTGCTGCTGAAAGTCTGTTGGAAACCTCATTGGTGGAGAATGCTGATGACCTCCACGCTTACTTTCTTCTCTTGTAATGTTCCAGTTAGGCTTGGCTGACTTTCTTATAATGTCGTTATCATAAATGTTGGCACAAAATACGCACAGTAGCTGTCTGCCATCTGAACAGCCTTTTCCAGATGACAACACCTGATTGCTGCCTTTTTTTGACTTACGTAAAGAATATGACACGACTTGGCGACATCATATCCTTGCCACATTGTATGAGTGGGGTCTCTGGGGATCACTCCCGATTTTTATCCAAAACTTCCTGTCACTCCGTACTTTGCGTGTCAAAGTTGGTGACTCCCGTAGTTCCATTCATATCCAGGAGAATGGAGTCCCGCAGGGCTCTGTATTGAGTGTCTCTCTATTTTTAGTGGCCATTAACGGAGTAACAGCAGCTGTCAGGCGCTCCATCGCACCTTCTCTGTATGCAGACGATTTCTTCATTTCGTACTGCTGCTCCAGTACTGTTGTTGCTGAGCGGCACCTCCAGGGAGCCATGCACAAGGCGCAGTCATGGACTGTAGCCCACGGCTTCCAGTTTTCAGCTGCAAAGTTGTGTGTCATGCACTTCTGTCGGCGTCGTACTGTTCATCCGGAACCCACACTTTATCTTAATGATGAACCACTCACTGTAGTGGAGACATATCAATTCCTAGGACTGGTTTTTGACTCTCGATTGATTTGGCTCCCAAATCTTCGTCAGCTTAAGCAGAAGTGCTGGCAGCACCTCAATGCCCTCCGTTGCTTGAGCAACACCAATTGGGGTGCAGATCGCTGTGCACTACTGCGGCTCTGCAGAGCCCTTGTCCAATCCCGAATTGATTATGGGAGTGTGGTTTATGGTTCGGCAGCACCTTCAGCATTGCATTTACTTGACCCTGTGCACCACTGTGGGGTTCTATTAGCGACAGGGGCTTTTAAGACGAGTCGGGTGAACAGCGTACGGGTGGAGGCTGGTGTCCCTCCACTGAAGCTCAGACGTGCGCAACTGCTCGGCAGTTACGCAGCACACATTCATAGTTCCCCTCAGCATCCAGATTACCCTCTCCTTTTCCCGCCCGTGGCAGTCCGTCTCCCTCATCAGCAGCCCAGATCGGGGCTAACGATTGCGGTTTGCGTGCGGTCCCTTCTCTCTGAACTGGAGTCCTTCTCTTTACCACCTCTACTTGCGGTCCGTTCATGTACACCTCCTTGGTGTACGCCTCGGCCGCAGCTTCGTCTGGACCTTTAGCATGGCCCTAAGGCCTCCATTAACCCTGCCACTTTCCGCTGTCACTTCCTCTCGATTCTTGACGTGTTCCAGGGCTCTGAAGTGGTTTACACCGATGGCTCAATGGCTGATGGTCATGTAGGCTTCACATATGTTCATGGAGTACGTGTTGAGCAGCACTCCTTGCCAGTTGGCTTCAATGTTCTCACTGCAGAACTGGCGGCCATATCTCCTGCTCTTGAGTACATCTGCTCATGCCCTGGTGAGTCATTTCTCCTGTGTACTGACTCATTGATCAGCCTATGTGCTATCGACCAGTGCTACCCTCGCCACCCTCTGGTAGCATCCATTCAGGAGTCCATCTAAGCCCTGAAACAGTCCCACCATTCCGTGGTGTTTGTGTGGAACCCAGGACACGTCGGAATCCCTGACAACGAACTTGCCGACAGGCTGGCCAAATGGGTGACGCAGAAACAGCTTCTGGAGATAGGCATCTCCGAAGCTGACCTGTGTTCTGTCTTACGCCACAGGGTTTTCCGGCTTTGGGAGACAGAATGACATAACAGCACACACAACAAACTGTGTGTCATTAAGGAGACTATGAATGTGTGGAAGTCTTCCGTGCAGGCCTCTCGCAGGGAATCAGTTGTCCTTTGCCGACTCCGCATTGGCCATACGTGGCCAACTCCATCGCAATAACCCACCTCAGTGTCGCTGTGGCTCCCAAATGACAGTTGTCCACCTCTTGCTGGACTGTCCACTTTTAGCCGGTCTGCAGCAGACTTTTAACATTCCCAGCACCCTGCCTTCGGTGTTGGGTGACAATGGCTCCGCAGCAGCTTTAGTTTTACGTTTTATCTGTGAGAGTGGGTTTTATACTTCTATGTAGGTTTTAGAGCATGTCCTTTGTCCCTCCATGTCCTTCACCGTAGTGCTTTTAGGGTGGAGGTTTTAATGTGTTGCAGAGTGACTGGCTTTCCCATTTTATTCTCGTGGTTGGCCAGCCACTGTAATCTGCTTTCATGTTTTACTCTCTTCTGTTTCTAGCGTCTCTCTGTTGTTTTCTTGTCCTCTTTTGTTTCTTTTGGTGTTCGTTGCCTTCCCTTCGTTCTTGTGGCTTTTCCTTCTTTCCGTTTTGTGTTATATGTTTTGTCCATTTTATTCTCACCCTTGTGGCATTGTTTTATTAGGAGCAAGGGACCGGTGACCTCGTAGTTTAGTCCCTTCCCCCGCCTTTAAACCAACCAACCAACCTGTACTTTGGCCAACATCAGTTTTTTTGCTGATGCAACTCATCTGCTGCTTTTAGTGTCCAATTTTCTAATGTAATTCTATCAGCACCACCTGATGCAATACAATGTTCTTCCTTTACAGTTGTTTTACTTTTTTGCTGTTCTTCTTATAATTTATTTTTAAGACTTTATCCATTCCATTGAGCTATTCTTCCAGATCCTTTGTTGTCTCTGACAAAATCCAATGTCGTTAGCACAGACCAAAGTTTTATTTCTTTTCCCTGAACTTAAATTTCCTATCCAAATTTATCTTTGGTTTCCTCTAATGCATGCACAATACAGAGGTTGAATTATGTTGGAAATCGGTACAACCCAGTCCTTCTCACTTCTCAGCTGCTGCTTCTCTTCCACGTCCTTTGATTATTATAGTTGAAGTTGGTTTTGTACAAGTTGCAGATAACCTTTCACCCGATGTATTCTAACTCAGCTACCTTTAGAATTCCAAAGAGCGCATTCTAGTCATCATTGTGAAAACATGTTTCTAAATTTACAAATGTTATGAACATAGGCTTAGATTTCTTCAGTCAGGTTGTAGGGTCTGTATTGCCTCTCGTGTTTCTGCATTCCTCTAGAACTCAAACTGATCTGTCGCAAAGTGTGTTTCCAACAGTTTCTCCATTCTTCTGTATATAATTCCCATCAGTATTTTGCAGCCATGAGATACTATATAATTAAGGACTTAATGTATATAGGTTACCATAACCATTCCCAATTTAATGAAAGACATTGTATTGGTATTAAAGTTACCTAGATGGCGTTTGTTTTTATTGGCATGATTCATTAAACTAATGGCCCAATAATATTCGTACTTGACAGCATCTGCTTTACTTTTTAACTATATTTTTCCTGAGGTCTGAGGATAATATTTCACCTATCTCATATACCTTGCATACCAAGTGAACTAGTTTCATCATTACTGGCTGTCCCAAAGATCTCAATAAGTCTGAGATAGTGTGATAAGGTACCTTCTTTTAAGTCTTTCAATGCTATGTAAAATTCTTCTTCCAGTACCATATCTACACCTCTACTTTCTCTTCTCTTTCTGTAATATTTTCTTTAAGTTTTTTCCTTTTTATAACCTTTCTAAATATTCCTTCCACTTTTCATCCTTTCCTTTTCATATTTTGTACTGTCTTGTCATCTGTGTTCTTGATATTCATACAGCTGCTTCACTTTTCTCCATATAGTTCATTAATTTTTCTACCGGTGCCATCTACCTTTCCCATAATCATGCATGCTTCTCCAGATTTGCATTTCTGTTCCAGGTGTTCTTACTATGCCATTCTTTACTTTTAGCGATGTCATTTTTTTAAAATTTTGTACTCCCATTTGGCTGTTATATTTACTGCATTTTCATATGGTCTCCTATCATTGATTAAATTAAGTATCTTGTGTGTTATCCAAGAATTTCTACCAGGCTTTGTCTTTTTGCCCATGTAATCTTTTACTTCTACAGTTTTTTATCTATCGAAACCATGTGTTCACCTTTTATTGTAGTCCTTTTCCACTTTTCTTTCATTCGGTGCCAATACTCCCTTTGAAACTCTCAACAACCATTAGTTCTATCACTTTATTCAATTTCCAACTTATTAGTTTCTTAACTTCCTGCAGTTTGTTCAGTTTTAACCTGCAGTTCACAACCAGTAAATTATGGTCAGTCCACATCTGCCCTTGGAAACGTTTTGAAGTTCAAAAACAGGTTTCAAATTTTTTATCTTACCTTTATACAACCTATCTGAAACTCCCCAGTGTCTCCATGTCTCTTCCACATGTACATCTTTCGTTAATGATTCTTAAACTGAATGTTAACAATGACTCAATTATGCTCTGTTCAAAATTGTACCAGGGGGATCTCCCTTCCATTCCTTTCCACCAGTCCATGTTTGATGAATTGTAGTCTCCCATCACCACCTGTTCCTTGTTAAAGGACTGGAAAATTTGTCATGATGAAATTTTTCAGAAAATTTGTAGGGAGATTGTGCGTGGGCATTGCTATGTGGTAGTCACTTACGTTGTTTCTGTAGTCTGGATAAAATGGGTGTAGGATCCCAGCTCCATTCAATGAGGAACACTAGCTTGCCACACTTGAGAATCTTTTTGTACATTTCTAGTTTGAAGAAGTTAACCTTTCATGAAAATGCTGTACATACATACACAAAGTTACTGCTAAAATTGAAACTGGGTGGGAGGTCGTACAGGTCCCTTAGGTACTTTCTGTAAAAATATCAACAACATGAATTATGGTCATGCTGGTAGCTCTAGTTCCCCTACTATGACTACAAATAATAATAATAATAATAATAATAATAATAATAATAATAGTGATAGTGATAGTAATAATATGGTGGTGAAGGTGACGACGATGATAGTAATGCATTTGAGTATAAAAGTGAGAAAGTATCACATAGCTCTCAGAGAGGAATTCAGATAAACTGCCCCAGCTAGGGATTTAGGAAAAGGAGGGTACTTAGTTCTGACAGAGTAATGGGTGCATTCAAAAACAAGAACAACCTTATAGTTCTTATGTGATTCAGTTATCCAGTATTGTGAAGGAGATATTCCAAAGTCAGGTTCCAGCCACTAGATATACTTTAGAGTAGACACTTGTGTGAATACCTTGGTCGTTTTAGGTACATAGAGCCTTACTGAGGAATGACTGACTGTGTTCAAGGGTCAGAATCAACAATTCCCTTGGGAAGGATATAGACCCAAAAATAAAAACCGAGGATCGAATATCTGCTTAATGCTGGCTCAATCTGTTGTGGTTTGTAAACACTTCATTTACAACTCAATTTGTTTTCCATTCATTTTCTGTATGGTTTCCATTTTCTAATAAGTTTTCAGTCATGTGAGCACCTTGACCTGAAAGATAATTAATTGTAGGATTCACTCTATGATCTTAGTGTTCCCATAATAAATATTATGATAAGGTTAGATTGCTACTCACAGAGAGAGAGAGAGAGAGAGAGAGAGAGAGAGAGAGAGAGAGAGAGAGTGTGTGTGTGTGTGTGTGTGTGTGTGTGTGTGTGTGTGTGTGTGTTTCTGTTTTAGAAGAAGGGCTTTTGGCCAAAAGTTCAAATGTATAGGAGTCTTTTTGTTGTGCTTATTAGCAACTCAGCATCGCTTCTATATGATAAGTAGCAATCTATCCTTTTCATAATACTGTCATTATTCCATCCTGCATTTTCCAATGTTTCATTCCCATAACCATTATTTCATATTGTGCAAAGTGAATATATGAAAAGGCAAGCAACTCAATGTTTATTTGTGGTCTAGAAGATTTAAACTAAAATACCAACTCAGAATTTGTAATTCTGTTTAGAAATTCAGAAGTTTTGTATAAAATATCAAGGATTTTTGTAAATACTTCACAACTGTCTCTTGAAAGCATGTGTGAATTTCTGACTGCCTAGCAAAAGTTAAAAAATCATGAGACTACACTGTACTGATAACTGATGTGTCTTTTTAGATACAACATACAGTTTTATAATTTTGTTCCTCTAATCTCAAGTTTTACAATGTACGATAATTCCCAATTTATATTTCGTTATTAGAAATGTGTTTAATTTAAAGCAAAGAATATTGTCTTACCTAGGTTCAGGAATTGTGGAGCCTGTACCAATAGCTGTGAAGACAAATAGAGGAGGTCTTGGGAGGGAAGCAGCATTGAAAGAAATTAAAGAACAAAAACTGGCAATTAAGGCAAGATTATTAAAACACAGGAATCAATTAAATGATATAGAAAGTTACAGAAGTCAGATGACAAGAAAAATGGAAGAACGTCAGAATGAAGCTGATCTAAGGAAAAGTCAGAGAATTTGTGAGCAGCTTGACAAAAGAAAGGTTTGGTAATTAAATCTAGTTGTTCTGTTTACAGAAGACCATTTGTTCTTTTCCTGTGGTCCATTGCAATAATTCATTCTCACATTTATTATTTTTATGTATAAAAATATTTTGAAATGTTGCAGTCACTCTATGTACAACCCTGTGTTTTGTTAACCACATATCTGTGAGCAAGTGGAAGGGTTATGTGTATAATCTGGACGTGATAAAAGGTCTAAAGATTGTCATTGTTGACCAAAATTAATTACCACATTAATAAACTTTTATAGTCCCTGATTGGGTATATAATAAAATAAATAAAAGTAACCATTCACTGTATAGTTGAGAAGATGTTAAGTGGCCTACAGGTACATAAACAAGTTGACATTTCGAGAATTGCTAGGATCGTCTCCAGTAAGTGATACAGGAAAAAAAAAGTTTGATCTATTTGCTATGGGAAGATGTTAAGTGGCCTACAGGTACATAAACAAGTTGACATTTCGAGAATTGCTAGGATCGTCTCCAGTAAGTGATACAGAAAAAAAAAAAGTTTGATCTATTTGCTACTTCAGTGCCAACAATTCAGTGAAGGAAAAAAATCTGACATTTGGCACCTCATAATGAACAAAAAAAGGGTAATTTCTAGTCATTTGTTAATAAATTTAGTTGCAAATCCCTTTCCCATCATATGTGTAAGTTTAAGTCCTCAGCGGACACCAGAATCCCCACTTCATCCAAAAACACAGAGCTTGGAGGTAGTGGTGGTGTGGGTGCCACCACAATTCCCTTGGTCTTGGGGACCTTCTTTTTGGATTTCTCTCTCTGTTCTTTGGGTTTCACTGGCTGGGAGGACTTCACTGGTTCAGTCTCTGGGACTAGGGATGAGCATGAAGCACTACAACCAGCTGCTTTTGGGCTCTTCAGCCACTGGTGGGTGTCATCTTTCCCACTAGGAGAAACCTGGGAAGGGAGTGACCCAAGGGACCCCTTCCTAGCGAGAGCAGCTGAAGAAGTTGTACGCTTCTCCAACTTAGAAGTGGGGACGGATGTCCCTGATGGTTGAGGGGTGTTGCTCCTGAAATAGGTGGTGCAGGAGCAGCGGGAGGGAAGTGCTCCCCACCATCAAGGGGGCAGGTGTTGTCTTCTGGCTCTGAGAGGTGACTAGGGTTGGCAGAGCTGATGGTGATAGAACTGTTGTAGCTGCGGTGTAAGATGATGTCGTGCGTACAGTATGCAGGCATTCAAATTTCCTCTTAGCCTCAGTGTAGGTCAGTCGGCCCAGGGTCTTGTAGTCCATGATTTTCCTTTCTTTCTGGAGAATCCTGCAGTCTGGCGAGCAAGGCGAATGGTGCTCTCCACAGCTGACACAGATGGGAGACGGGGCACATGGAGTATTGGGATGTGGTGGGCATCAGCGATCTCAACATGTGACTCTGGAAGTACAGCAGGAAGACATATGACCGAACTTCCAACATTTAAAGCACCGCATTGAGGGAGAGATATAGGGAGCAGGGGTTGTTTAAGGATGGGCGAGTATATTGTGTAGGTTCGGTGGACAGCAGAATACCACGGTAGGAGCGGTGGGAAGGATAGTGGGCAGGAAATTTCTCATTTCAGGGCACAACGAAAGATAATCGAAACCCTGGCGGAGAATGTAATTCAGTTGCTCCAGTCCCAGATGGTACTGAGTTACGAGGGGAATGCTCCTCTGTGGCCGGACTGTGGGACTTTTGGAGGTGGTGGGAGACTGGAAAGATAAGGCACTGGAGATTTGTTTTTGTACAAGGATGGGAGGATAATTATGGTCAGTGAAGGCTTCAGTGAGATCCTCAGTATATTTTGAGAGGGACTGTTCATCACTGCAGATGCAACGACCACAGGTGGCTAGGCTGTACTGAAGGGACTTCTTGGTATGGAATGGGTGGCAGCTGTCGAAGTGGAGGTATTGCTGGTGCTTAGTAGGTTTGATATGGACGGAGGTACTGATGTAGCCATCTCTGAGGTGAAGGTCAACATCTAGGAAGGCGGCTTGTTGGGTTGAGTAGTACCAGGTGAAGCAATTGTTACATTCCATCCTGTATTTTCCATTGTTTGATTATTGCTCTTTCATCATACTATGCTGAAGACTCATTGCCCTAGGAGTCATTTGAAACAATGTCAATGTTTTCAGTGAATTTTTCTCGGATGCCTTCCTTCAAAAAGTAATTTTCTTCCAGAATTTCAGTATGGCATACACACTTAATCCACTCTTGCACTGTGACATCATCAGCTGCTCCCTGAAGTAAATTCAGATCTTTTGTTCTGACTGTGCAGTTTGTGGATGTGAACTTTCCTTTCACTGTGGTCCATAGATCTTTTGTTATTGTTGTTGTTGTTTTCAGTCCTAAGACTGGTTTCATGACAGCTGTCCACTCTACTCTATCCTGTGCAAGCCTTTTCATCTCCAGATAACTACTGCAGCCTACATCCTTGTGTATTTCCTTGATGTATTCATTTATTGCTCTCTCCCTCCACAATTTTCCCCCTCACTCTTCGTTCCAGTACTAAAACCCCTTGAGGTCTCATAATGTGTCCTATGAACCATTACCTACTAGTCACTTTGTATCACAAATTTCTTTTCTTCCTGATTCTTTTCAGTACTTCCTCATTAGTTATGCGATCTATTCATCGAATCTTCAGCATTGTTTTGTAGCATCATATTTTAAAATCTTCTGTTATCTTTTTGTGTAACCTGTTTATCATCCTTGTTTCGCTTCCATACATGTCTTCGCTCCATACCAACATTTTCAGAAACACCTTCCTGATGTGTAAGTCTATATTCAGTATTAACAAATTTCTCTTTTTCAGAAATGGTTTCTTGCCATTGCCAGTCTACATTTTATATCCTCTTTACTTCAGCCAGCATCAGTTATTTTTCTGCCCAATTAACAGAACTCATCTACTACTTTAAGTCCTTCGTTTCATAATCTGTTTCCCTCAATGTCACCAGATTTAGTCCGACTATGTTCAATTAATCTTATATTGCTTTTGTTGATGTTCATCTTATATCTTTGTTTCAAGGTGCTGTCCATTCGTTCAACCACTCTGAGTCCTTTGATGTCTCTGACAGAATTACAGTGTCATTGGGAGCTTCAAGGTTTTTTATTTCTTCTGCCTGAACTTTAATTCCTATTCTTAATTTTTCTTTGGTTTCCTTTACTGCATACTCAATGTACAGATTGAATAACATCGGTGATAGGCTACAACCCTGTCTATTCCCTTCTCAACCACTGCTTCCCGTCCACGCCCCTTAATTCTTATAACTGCCATTTGGTTTCTGTACAAGTTGTAAATAGTCTTTAACTCCCTGTATTTTATCCCTCCTACCTTCAGGATTTCAAAGAGTATTCCATTGACATTGTCAAAAGCTTTCTCTATATCTACAAATACTATGAACTTAGGTTTGCCTTTGCTTAACCTATCTTGTAAGAGAAGTCGTAGGGTCAGCATTGCCTCTCACGCTACTACATTTCTCTGGAATTCAAACTGATCTTCCTGATGTTGGCTTCTACCAGTTTTTCCATTCTTCTGTAAGGAATTCGTGTTAGTATTTTGCAGCTTGTTCAACTGATAGTTCAGTAATATTCTTACGTGTTGGCACCTGCTTTCGTTGGAATTGGAATTATTATATTCTTTTTGAAGTCTGAGCTCTTGATATTCATACAGGTGCTTCTCTTTTCTCCAAAGATGTATTTAATTTTCCTTTAGGCAGCATCTTTCTTTCTCCTAGTCACCCGTGCTTCTCAGCCATTCCTGCTTCACTGTGCTGCGCTTCCTGTCTATCTCATTTTGTTAGACTTTTGTATTCCCTTTTGTCTGCTTCATTAATTGTGGTTTTATATTTCGTACTTTCATCAGTTAGATTCAATATCTCCTGTGTTATCCAAGGATTTCTTCTAACCCATGTCTTTTTACCTGTTTTATCCTCTGCGGCCTTCAGTGTTTCCTCTCTCAAAGCTACCCATTCATCTTCTACTGTATTCCTTTCTCCTGTTCTTCTCCAATTGTTGCCTAATGATCCCACAGAAACACTCTACATCGTCTGGTTCTTTCAACTTATCCAGGCCCCATTTGCTTAATTTCCTACCAATTTGCAATTTATTTTATTTTAATCTACACTTAGTAACGAGGAAACTGTGGTCAAAGTTCATGTCTGCTCCTGGAAAATTCATACAGTTTAAAATCTGGTTCAGAAATCTCTCTTTTTAACATCATGTAATCAGTCTTAAACATTCCGGTGTGTCCAGGTCTCTTCCACATGTACAGTCTTTTATCATGATTCTTTAACCATCCTACAATTTTTCCTTCTCTTCCTTGTCCTACTATTGTGTTCCAGCCCTCCAGCGCTAGCAAATTTTTCTCTCCCTTAACTATCTGAATAATTTCTTTTATCTCACCATACATTTCTTCAATCTCTTCGTCATCTGCAGAGGTAGTTGGCATATAAACTTGTACTGTGGTGTCTGTCTGCTTATTGTCTATCTTGGGCACAATAATGTGCTCACTATGTTGTTCATAATAGTTTACCCCCATTCTTATTTTCTTATTCATTATTAATCGTACTCCTGCATTACCCCTATTTGATTTTTGTATTTATAACCCACACAAATGTGTGGCTCCTGAAGAGGGGCAGCCGCCTTTTCAGTAGTTGCAGGGGTAACAGTCTGGATGATTGACTGATCTGGTCTTGTAAAACTAACCAAAATGGCCTTGCTGTGCTGGTACTGTGAACGGCTGAAAGTAAGGGGAAACTACGGCCATAATTTTTCCCGAGGGCATGCAGCTTTACTGTATGGATAAATGATGATGGTGTCCTCTTGGGTAAAATATCCCAGAGGTAAAATAGTCCCCCATTCGGATCTCCGGGTGGAGACTACTCAGGAGGACGTTGTTATCAGGAGAAAGTAAACTGGCGTTCTCCGGATCGGAGCGTGGAATGTCAGATCCCTTAATCAGGCAGGTAGGTTAGAAAATTTAAAAAGGGAAATGGATAGGTTAAAGATAGATATAGTGGGAATTAGTGAAGTTGGGTGGTAGGAGGAACAAGACTTTTGGTCAGGTGAATACAGGGTTATAAATACAAAATCAAATAGGGGTAATGCAGGAGTAGGTTTAATAATGAATAAAAAAAGTAGGAATGCGGGTAAGCAACTACAAACAGCATAGTGAACGCATTATTGTGACCAATATAGGTACGAAGCCCACGCCTACCACAGTAGTACAAGTTTTTATGCCAACTAGCTCCGCAGATGACAAAGAAATTGATGAAATAAATGTATGATGAGATAAAAGAAATTATTCAGATAGTGAAGGGAGACGAAATTTAATAGTCATGAGCGACTGGAACTCGACAGTAGGAAAAGAAAGAGAAGGAAATGTATTAGGTGAATATGGAATGGGAGTAAGGAATGAAAGAGGCAGCCGCCTGGTAGAATTTGGCACAGAGCATAACTTAAACATAGCTAACACTTGGTTCAAGAATCATGAAAGAAGGTTGTATACATGGAAGAAGCCTGGAGATACTGGAAGGTATCAGATAGATTATATAATGGTAAGACAGAGATTCAGGAACCAGGTTTTAAATTTTAAGACATTTCCAGGGGCAGATGTGGACTCTGACCACAATTTATTGGTTATGAACTGCAGATTAAAACTGAAGAAACTGCAA
Source organism: Schistocerca americana (assembly GCF_021461395.2). Classification (NCBI taxonomy): domain Eukaryota; kingdom Metazoa; phylum Arthropoda; class Insecta; order Orthoptera; family Acrididae; genus Schistocerca; species Schistocerca americana. Next base: position 616,455,957 of record NC_060120.1, read on the forward strand.
ACAGGTGGGAATTTAAGGAGTTGGGACCTGGATAAACTGAAAGAACCAGAGGTAGTAGAGCTTCGTGGAGAGCATTAGGGAACGATTGACAAGAATGGGGAAAAGAAATACAGTAGAAGAAGAATGGGTAGCTTTGAGAGATGAAATAGTGAAGGTAGCAGAGGATCAAGTAGGTAAAAAGATGAGGGCTAGTAGAAATCTTTGGGTAACAGAAGAGATATTGAATTTAATTGATGAAAGGAGAAAATACAAAAAATGCAGTAAATGAAGCAGGCAAAAAAGAATACAAACGTCTCAAAAATGATATCGACAGGAAGTGCAAAATGGCTAAACAAGGATGGCTAGAGGACAAATGTAAGAACGTAGAGACGCATATCACTTGGGGTAAGATAGATACTGCCTACAAGGAAATTACAGAGATCTTTGGAGAAAAGAGAACAACTTGCATGAATATCAAGAGCTCAGATGGAAATCCAGTAATAAGCATAGAAGGGAAAGCAGAAAGGTGGAAGGAGTATATAGAGGGTCTACACAAGGGTGATGTTCTTGATGACAGTATTATAGAAATGGAAGAGAATGTAGATGAAGATGAAATAGAAGATATGACACTGCGTGAAGAGTTTGACAGAGCACTGAAAGACCTAAGTCGAAACAAGGCCCCGGGAGTAGACAACATTCCATTAGAACTGATGGCAGCCTTGGGAGAGCCAGGCCTAACAAAACTCTACCATCTAGTGGGCCAGATGTATGAGACAGGTGAAATACCGTCAGACTTCAAGAAGAATATAACAATTCCAATCCCAAAGAAAGCAGGTGCTGACAGATGTGAAAATTACCAAACTATCAGTTTAATAAGCCATGGCTGCAAAATTCTAACACGAATTCTTTACAGACGAATGGAAAAACTGGTAGAAGCCGACCTCGGGGAAGATGAGTTTGGATTCCGTAGAAATGTTGGAACGCGTGAGGCAAATCTACATTTCTAGCATTAGTGGACTTAGAGAAAGCTTTTGACAATGTTTAGTGGAATACTCTCTTTCAAATTCGGAAGGTGGCAGGGGTAAAATACAGGGAGCAAAAGGCTATTTACAACTTGTACAGAAACCAGATGGCAGTTACAAGAGTCAAGGGGCATGAAAGGGAAGCAGTGGTTGGGAAGGGAGTGAGACGGGGTTGTAGCCTATCCCCAATGTTGTTCAATCTGTATATTGAGCCAGCAGTAACGGAAACGAAAGAAAAATTTGGAGTAGGAATTAAAATCCGTTGAGAAGAAATAAAACTTTAAGATTCCCTGATGACATTGTAATTCTGTCAGAGTCAGCAAAGGACCTGGAAGAGCAGCTGAATGGAATGGACAGTGTCTTGAAAGGAGGATATAAGATGAACATCAACAGAAGCAAAATGATTATAATGGAATGTAGTCGAATTAAATCGGATGATGCTGCGGGAATTAGATTAGGAAATGAGAGGCTTAAAGTAGTAAATGAGTTTTGCTATTTGGAGAGCAAAATAACTGATGATGATCGAAGTAGAGAGGTTATAAAATGTATACTGGCAATGGGAAGGAAAGCGTCTCTGAAGAAGAGAAAATTGTTAACATCAAGTGCAGATTTAAGTGTCAGGATGTTGTTTCTGAAAGTATTTGTATGAAGTGTAGCCATGTATGGAAGTGAAAAATGGACGGTAAATAGTTTGGACAAGAAGAGAATAGAAGCTTTCAAAATGTGGTGCTACAGGAGAATGCTGAAGATTTGATGGGTAGATCATATAACTAATGAGGAGGTATTGAATAGAATTGGAGAGAAGAGAAATTTGTGGCACAACTTGACTAGAAGAAGGGGTCGGTTGGTAGAGCATGTTCTGAGGCATCAAGGGATCACCAATTTAGTATTGGAGGGCAGTGTGGAGGGTAAAAATCGTAGAGGGAGACCAAGAAATGAATACACTAAACAGATTCAGAAGGATGTAGGTTGCAGTAGGTACCGGAAGATGAGGAAGCTTGCACAGGATAGAGTAGCATGGAGAGCTGCATTAAACCAGTCTCTGGACTGAAGACCACAACAACAACTCCATATTTGCGTGACCAGAAGCCCTGTTCCTCTTGCCACTGAGCTCCAGTGATACCACACTATCTAACTTAAACTGAGCCATTTCCCTTTTTAAATTTTCTAACCTACCTGCCCGATTAAGGAATCTGACACTCCACATTCCGGTCTGTAGGCTGCCAGTTTTGTTTCTCCTGATGACTACATTCTTTGGAGTAGTCCCCGCCCAGAGATCTGAATGTGGGGCTATTTTACCTCCAAAACATTTTACCGAAGAGGATGCCATCAACGTTTAACCATACAGTAGAGATGCATGGCCTTGGGAAAAATTATGGCTGAAGTTTCCCTGTGCTCTCAGCCATTCACAGTTGCATCACAGCAAGGCCTTTTCGGTTGATGTTACAAGGCCTGATCAGTCAATCATCCACACTATAGTCCCTGCAACTTTTGAAAAGGCTGCTGGTGCTGTTCAGGAACCCCACATTTGTGTGGTCTCTCAACAGATACCTCACCATTTTGGTTGCACGTAGAGTACAGCTATCCGTATTACTGAGGCATGCAAACCTCCCTGCCATTGGCCAGGTCCATGTTTCATAGAGGGATAGATTTTCTGTCGGGTTGTGTTGGTAGTAGTAAGGGGGCAATCTCATGGCTCACTTTGATGCTAAGCTGTCAAGTTCATATTGACTATAAAGGGCCTTGTCATGCCTGAATTCCTCCAACATCCTCGCTGTTATATTGCAGGATGAAATTCAGATACTTTTCTTTTCTAGCCACTGTGCAATTTCCTAATTCTCTGTACATGAATTAAAAGTTTTCTCCTTTTTTCTTGAATAATAACTGCCCTTAGCTACCTGACGACTGCACAGCCATCCTCTAAACCATGTGTGTGTAAAAAAAGGAAAAAAAAAAAGTATTTAAATACATCATTATTCATTTCTTCATGATAATCACTGGATTTGCTGTACATAAATATAAGCTATGTGCTTTTGATACAGCCATATTCAGAGAATCCTGCAAGACAGACATCAAGATACTTTCACCCCTCAATTGCCTTTTGAATCCTGTCAGATGTGCTTGCTGGTGCGATTTTGATAGAGCCAGGCCTCTTAAAGATAAAAAATAAATGATGATAATTGTCTTTCTAATCATTGTCTATACATCGCAAACCACCGTGCAGTGCATGCCAGAACCTCCCTCTTGGGGGCTCACTGCTCTTTGGCGGGTATGTGCTTGGCTACCATTGGCCCCCAGCCTTTGCAGCATCTTTTCCCATCCATGCTGCATGTCTATTCTCTTGCTGTTCTGTTTCTCCTCCCTGGGGGAACATGTCTGGGATGTTTTTGGAAATTGTTCTGCATTTTCAGTAGCCAATATCAAACAGTCTTTACATTGTTTTTCGTGCCTTTTTCTTTCTTTGTTCTCCTTCTCCTATCCTTCCTCCTCTTTGGCATATGAGGTTCGAGGTCAACAGGTAGGGTTTGCCCATACCCCCTGGTACAGGCCAGGCCCAGGGAGGGGTAATACCTGAACTGCTACCTTCCGAAATTGCCAATTGTCCCTCTATCAGGTGTTTGGAAGGTGTGACCTGAGTTGTGAACAATCACCTAAGGCAGGTACAACCCCCCTCTGAGGGTGCTCCAGCTGGAAGGAGCACCCCTTTGGAGACGCTGGCAATCATGGGGATTTTCTCACAATGAGCCAATCATCATCTTCACAGTCAACGTCTACTACATGTAAACGGAAGAAGGCTAATGACTAAAAGACCCTCTCAGCTGCACCATAGTCCCTTGTGGTTTCACACGCTAAAGGTGGTCAGTCCTTTGATACAGTAAAGCTGTTTATTATTCAGAAAGGTGTTGATGCAATTGCCGGCCCTGTGAAATCCTGTTCTTGTTTACGCAATGGCACTTTGCTTTGGGAGACTACTTATGATTCTCAAGCACAACTGCTTGCAGCGTCACTCCTGCACGGCTATCCCATTCATGTTGAACACTGAATTCTTCCTGTAGTGTTATCTACACTAGACTGCTTGATGGTCTGACTGAGGCAGAAATCCAAAGGTACTTCTCTGATCAGGGTGTCATTGCAGTCCATTGGATGATGAAAAAGGTAGATGCATTCTTAGTGCCCACACACGCTCTTTTTTTCGCTTTTGATAGAGTGGTGCTTCTGTCAAAGATCAAAGCACACTATGAAGTTATCACAGTCCGACTGTACATTCTGAACCCAATGCACTGCTACCAGTGTCATCATTACAACCACATGCTAATGTTCTGTTGACACCCAGCTAAATGTGTACCCTGTGGTAGGGATGCTCACGAGGGCAATTGTCCACCTCCTTTTCCCCTCTGTATCAATTGCATTGGCGACTATGCCGCCACCTCCCAAGATTGTCCTATGTATCTCAATGAGTCCAGGAGATACGGGTAAAGGAAAAAGTGCCTTACCCAGCTGCTCATAAGTTGGTTAGTTGGAAACTTTGCGTTCTACCAACCGACACTTACAGTACTGTTCTTGCTACATCTCGCTCCACGAAGCACATGGTCATGCAGACATGAGACCTCAAATTCAGCACTGCATTTGTAAAATCCCCCAGTGTCATGGTAGCATCCCCGTGTCCTTCTCCAGCTGTGCAACAAGCCACCAAAGTTTCACCTCTCGGGTCAAAGTCACCTGCTAGATAAAGGCCGGAAAGTACAGAAGGAATACTCCTGTGAAGACTTCTAATGTCCGTTCAGCCAATAAACATCTGAGTCTTCCTCTACCAACCGGAAAGGCTCCAAGAAATCAAACAAAGGCAATCGGTCTTCTCCTTCACCAACTCGGAGATCATCTTCAGCAGTGTCGCCACATGATACCCTCCTCCGGCCGACTTCCATGTCGGCAGTGTGCACTGCTAGTCGTTTTTCTGCCCTGGACTCTGCAGACTGACAAAAGGAGAATGCCAATGCCTCTGTAGATCTCATGGAGCAGGATCCTCCAGCCTCTGCACCATATAGCAGTGAGTCTTTGAAGGCTGGCACTGGGCAGTCGCTAAGGTGACACACCTTCATTTTTTCCCAGTTCCCTTTTCCTCGTATTGACTCTCCTCCAATGGAACGTTTGAGCCTTTGATCCAACAAAGAGGACTTAAGGCTGCTCTTGGAAGTGCAGTGTCCGCTTGTTCTCTGCCTCCAGGAAACAAAGTTATGTCCTCATGACCACTTTGAGCTCTCGCACTTCTTCCCAGTCCGCTTTGACATTCCCCCAAGGATGGCATTCCATCTCAAGAGGGAGTCGTACTGCTCCTCCGGGATGATGTTTGTAGTCAGCCCATCTCCCTGACTACCCAGCTTCAAGCTGTTGCAGTTTGTGTTTTCCTTCCTCACTTGATCTTTTGCCTTCATACCGTTTACATCACCCCGTCATTCTGTGTCACCAGGGCAGACATCCTCCAGCTTATTGAGCAACTCCCTCACCCCTTACTGCTGCTCAGTGTCTTTAATGCAAACCATCCCCTTTGGGGTTCTCTCAGAACCTGTCTGAGAGGTGCCCTCTTGTGACCTTCTCATCTCCCCTAAAATGGGAGCACCTGTATTCCTTTCAGACTCGCGCGTACCTGTTCCCATTTGGACCTATACTTCTGCCCTGCCCGGCTTGCCCGTAGTCTCGGAATGGTCCATTCTCTTTAACACATACTCGAGCGACCATTTCCCGTGTGCTATCCGTTTGCTGACACTCACTCCACCTACGTGCACAACCAAATGGCAGTTTACTCAGACTGACTAGCGGCTTTACTCCTCCCGTGTGACCTTTGACGAACATCATTTACTCAGTTATGGTGACCAGATAGAATATCTTACAAACGTTATCCTTACCACTGCAGAACATTCTGTTCCTTGCACTTCCTCTTTATCATGCTGTGTCCTGGTCCCTTGGTGGACTGAGGTGTGATATAATGATATTTGCACTTGGAGACGTGCTCTCCGCCTTTTTAACCATCATCCTACAATTGCAATTCTTTACAAACAGTTGCATTCACAGTGTCATCGCGTCATCGAATCCTTAGGGGTAGCAAAAAAGCGAGCTGGTTTTCTTCTACTAGTTCTTTTAATAGTTCCACTCCCTCTCCGGTGTGTGGACCAACCTCCGACAGTTCTCTTGAGACCGATGTCCATTCCCCAATTTCTGGCCTGACAATAGCAGATTATGTCATAGTGGATCCTGTTGCTATCTCCACCACCTTGAGCTGCTATTTTGCGGAGATTTCAAGCTCCACCCTCTATCGCCCATCCTTCCTTCATCAGAAGTGAGCAGAGGCAGCTCAGACGATACCGTTCTCTTCTCATAATCATTAGTGCTACAATGCAGCATTTACTATGAAGGAGCTGAATCTCACTCTCAATTCATCCCAGTCCTCGTCCCCAGAGCCAGATGATGTTCACATTCAGATATTGCTGAACCTTTCTCTTTTGGCCAAGCACTTTCTCCTTCATACACATAATCGCATCAGGGCAGAGGCCATGTTTCCCAGACTCTGGTATGAAACTGCTGTCATACCCATTCCTAAGTCCAACTTCCTTCTAGTTATCACCTCATTTCTCTGACCAGCTGTTTTTGTGAGGTGATGATATGTGTGATTCATGCATTTTTGGTATGGTGGCTCGAGTCTCGCAATTTACTAACCACTGTACAGTGTGCATTTTGAGTGCCCCATTCTGCTGTTGACCATCTCGTCACTTTGTCAACCCATGTCATGAATGGTTTTCTGCAGAAATAACAGACTGTGGCCGTGTTTTTCAATATGGAGAAAGCCTATGATACCTGCTGGATGACTGGTATCCTCCATACTTTCTAAACATGAGGCTTCGATGGCCACATGCCCCGTTTCCTTCAGGAATTTTTAAAAGACCAAGTTTTCAAGGTATTTGTGGGTTCTGCCTTGTCGGACACTTTTATCCAGGAAAACTGCATGCCTCAGGGTTCCATTCTGAGGATCATCCTCTTTGCTATTGCCATGAAACCTATTATGACCTGACTTCTGTCTGGCATCTCTGGTTCCCATTTCATTGATGCTTTTGTGATCTATTGCAGTTCTCCACGGACTTGTCTCCTTGAGTGGTGTCTTCAGTGATGTCTCGATCGTCTTTACTCATGGAGCAACAGCAATGGCTTCTGCTTTTCCATTGACAAAACCGTGTGTATGAATTCCTGGCGGCACAGTTGGTTTCTTCCACATCTTTACATCTTGGGCCTGTCTCTCTTCAATTCATTGAAACTACGAAATTCCTGGGGCTCATACTTGATAGGAAACTTCCTTAGTCTTCCCACATGTCTTATCTGGCTGGCCACTGTATGCAGTCCCTCAGTGTCCTGTGTGTTCTCAGCGGTACTTCCTTGGGAGCAGATTGGACCACCCTTCTCCATTAGTGCCAGTCCCTTGTCCATTCGAAAATAGACTATGACAGCTTAACTTCACGCTACCTGCCACTTTCCCAATGTGCGTGAACCCTTCACCACCTTGGCTTCGTGCAGCATCCCGTGTTCACCTTACCCTTCATTTGCTTCCTAAGGACTGTACTCCAGCATGGCTCTATCACTGTGAGTTTCACAACCTTCGTATAGAACTTCACGATAATAGCTTTGTGTATACTGATGGCTCTTGGACTGACTGTGGTGTCAGGTGTGCTTGCATGATTGGCAGTGATGATTTTCAGTATCGGCATGTGGAACATTGCTCAGTATTTTCAGCAGAGCTCTTCACCCCATATCAAGCCACGCAGTACATCTGATGACATAGGTGTTTCAATTGTGTCATCTGCTGTGACTCTCTCAGTGCCCTTCATAGCCTCTGTGTGCTGTACACCGTCCAACCCTTAGTGGAACAGGTCCAGGTCACTTCCTCTTCCTTAATGGAGCCACAGTGATTTTTCTGTTGGTTTGTGGTCATGTTGGTCTAATGGGAAATGAGGCTGCTGATCCTGCTGCCAAGGCTGCAGTCCTCGTACCTCAGCCCTCTAATTCTTCCATTCTCTCTGATGATATCTGTGTTGACGTCAGTCAGCAGTTGGTGTCACTTTGGCATCACCACTGGCCCACCCTTCATGGGAACCAGATCTGGGGAATTAAGCCTCTCACAGTGGCTTGGATGACCTCCTCTCGGCCCTCTTGCCATGAGGAGATCATTTTAGCTGGGTTGCGTATTGGGCACTATCTTTTTAACTGTTGCCATTTGTTAAGTGGTGCTCCACCACCACTTTGTGCTCATTGCTCTCAACCTTTGATGGTTCACCATTTCCTGATGGAATGCCCTTTTTGAAACCACTTAGATTCTCATTTATGTTTGCCATCTGAGTTATCGGCCATTTTAGCGAACAGTGCGCGGCCTGTCGACTGCATTTTACTTTTGATCCATCATACCAATATAGTGAAGGACATCTAATCTTTAGTCCAGGGCCTCCATTTCTCTATGGCATATTTTATGGATCTTTCTCCAAGTCCCTGTTTTTAGCTGTCTTTCCTCCTGTTGATTGGGCTTAATGTGTAGTCATTTTTAACTCCTTTTTTGTCTTCGTGTTCTACGGTTCTGTCAAGGACACATATGACCCTAGTTGTTTTTGTGCCATTAAAACAAAACAAAAGCCATTGCACCAGTTATTAGGGTTTCCTCCTGTTCCATTCACGTACGGATTGTGGGAGGAATGATTGTTTGGCCGTCTGTGTGCATGCTTTAGTTATTCTAACCTTATCCTCACAATCCCTATATGAGCAATATGTAGGGGATTGTAGTACATTCCTAGAGTCATCATTTAAAGCTGGTTCTTGAAACTTTGTTAATAGACTTTCTCAGGATAGTTTACATCTATCTTCAAGTGTCTTTCAGTTCAGTTCCTTCAGTACCTCTGTAGCACTCTCCCACATATCAGACAAACGTGTTCTCATTTGTGCTGCCCTTCTCTGTATACGTTAAACGTCCATGTTAGTTCTATTTGGTATGGGTACCACACACTTGAGCAGTATTCTAGAACTGGTTGCATGAGTGATTTGTAAGCAATCTTCTTTGTAGATGGATTGGAGTTCCCCAGTATTCTACCAATAAACTAAAGTCTACCACCTGTTTTACCCACGACTGAGCCTTTATGATCATTCCATTTTGTGTCCTTACAAAGTGTTACACCCAAGTATTTATATGAGCTGGCCTGATTTCAGCAGTGACTTATTGATGTTATAGGCATAAGATACTATGTTCTTTCTTTTTTTGTGAAGTGCACAATTTTACATTTGTGAACATTAAAAGCAAGTTGCCATCTTTGCACCACTTTGAAATCTTATTAAGATCTGAAAGAATATTCATGCAGTTTTTCTCAGATAGGACTTCATTATAGATAACTGTGTCATCTGCAAAAATTCTGAGGTTACTATTAATATTGTTGCAAGGTCATTAATGTATAAAATGAACTATGAGTGTCCCAACACACTTCCCTTGGGGAACGTCTGGAGTTACTTGTACAACGAACAGTTACTTTCCATCCAAGATAGCATGCTGCATCCTCATTACAAAAAGTCCTCAATTCAGTCACAAATTTCACTTGATTCACTGTATTATCATACTTTTCACAGTAATATGTTCTGCATTTTTCTCAGAAAAGTAGACATAACTGCAACAATATCGGACGTCTCCCTCAGAATGTCTCTTCCATTGCTACATTTTCTGCAACAGAATCTGAAAGATTTCAGGCCCCCTGTGCAAGCAATCTTGTTGGTTAAAACATCTGCTACCTTTTGGCTTATATGATACTCCCCACACTCATAAAATTATAATACAGTGTGATGGACAACGCCTTTCTGGAAAGAAAGTCATGACAGTTCTTCCACTAATATCTTTTTCAGAGACTTTATTTCTTGGCACAGTTTTCCATTGGCTGTGTTTCTGCAATTATTCTCTGCACAGTTCGTATTGAAGCACCACATGTCTTTGCTGTTGCAGTCGATGGTGCTCTTAAGGTTTCGTCTCTTCTGGCACATTTTTGAGGCTATGGATAAATAAGTATACCTTATTTGGCTGTGTGTGTCAAAACTCAGCCATGTTAACTCGTAGACGCAATACTACCTGATGAAAATCACTGCTGGATAGTGGGTAACAATAAAATTGCAAAGCCTCGCCTGCAGCAGCATGAATGAAGTGTAGTATTGGCATATAAACCCTTTTAATGATAGGGTGCTTGTCTGGTAGCGGTCGCTTCTACCATGGCTACCTGGACAGCACCTGTGGTGGAACTGACACTGTGGCAACAGTGTGAGCTAAGAGTCACGGACTGAGGCAGCCTAGGCCAAAGCCTTCTCATTGGCACTTAGAAACAAAGTGAAGATGAGGTATGGGAAAGCTGACCTAGCCTTCTCAGCTTCTTATTTAGCAGTCACATTGGCTGTGTGAATGTTTTTCATTCTCTCTCAGGGTTTCAGTGGCTCCACTTAGTGTGAGACAGCTGATTGACATTAAGTCTCTGACTGTCCCATCAGTTATACCATTTTTTTGCTTAGTCTTCTGTTTTGAGCGATTTCATTTACATACTTTTCAGCCTTTTTGGCTGAACGTGAATCATGTCCAGGACTGCCAACTTCTTTGGAGAGAAGTAACATATCTTATTTCAAGAAGAGGTGGATTAAAATATATACCTCTAAAAATGAAGAATTTTCAAAAAAGTTATTGAATCTTCTTGTCCTGCTAATTTGCACCCAGCACTGATAATTATGATGTGGGATGAATGGAAAGGATAAAAGATACAATTTTATTAATTGTTTGGTGACTTAATCACTTGCTGTTCAACTAAGTATCATTAATTTTCTGTGAATTTCTTAACCCAATATAATTTCAGAATATGAATTATCCTCACAGATACTGTTTGTTGTATTGACTCTATCTTGAAGATCATTTTTCCCCTGTCTTAGGATTTCTTCCAGTCCCACATCACTTGAGTGTTATGGCATTTTGATACATTTCACTATTATGAAAATATCTCTTCATAAACATGGATGTAAAACTCAACTGAAAGCTAATCACTGGCATTTGATAAAAATGAAGCAACAGAAAAACATTAACAGTAACTAAGGGCGATAAACAAGTACGATGAATGATAATGATTTAACAGTGCCAAAACAACTAAAATGTTTTCACGCAGAATGGAATTTGCTGGGTATCCGGCTTCCCCAAGTGTTATTGCCAGCAGCCCAGAGGGATGCTGATGTGGTTACAGACAGTTTACAGTGGTGGCCATGATATGCTTAACTGTGAAACTGAAGTACCAATATGTGAATGTGAATAGTACGTGTCCTTGCTCATGAAATAGCATACCTGCTACTTTTCAAAGGCTCTAAAATATAAACAGTTTTGCCTGCGTGGATACAGTTCATATGTACATAGACAGCATTGTAAATTTGTGTGTATTATATTTACTTCCCACACAAATAAATGGCTATTCTGTTTATGGGCAAAATTCAAATTATTTTTAATTAACCCTCAAGCAGGTGCGCCTATTCTAAAGTGCGCCACCCACAGAATACTTCGTTCTTGTACTATTCTGTTGGCTTTACAGTTGCGAGCCCATACCTATTCCTTCATCATCATTTCAGCTAACACAGTGATAAGTTGTGTTGTCATACGTCCAAGAGAGCAACAGTAATATAAGATAAATTGAGCTAGGTGAGAAAAAATTTATGACCTGAAAATAACCCAGATTACGGGGAAGAAGCACAATACCATGTCGAGGAATACCATGTCTACAAGATTATTGATAGTCCCATATCTGTTTAGCAGGGATCTGATGCAGCTGTGCTGTTTAATGCTCCGAGGAGTCATTGCTGTGGGGTAACACTTGTATGTGGCAACAGAGTGATACAATGGAAGTTTTATTATTGTTTAACTAAACTGATTTAGCTCATATAGTATAATTTATTTTATTCTTTTTTAACCAAACTAAGATTAAATTATTATTTTGCTCATACATGTTTCCTTAATAACACAAAGACAGCTACTTTTTACATTTTTATGAGGTATGACTTGTGCCCACTGATGTTACAAAAATCAGTGTGCCTGCTTGACCGTTAATGAACTTTGTCACGCTTTTTCACCAAAACAGAATGCAGTCACTAAAATTTAGCAATGATCCTTTCTTTTTTGTGTACGTATAAGGGAACTTTCAACAATTGAAAATTCAGAATGCAATGTAACAATATTATGAAAAGGGTCATTGCTGCTCACGATATAGCGGAGATGTTGAGTCACTGAGCATCTTGATCATATGGTGAGTAGCCACTATCATTTTCATAATATTGTTACATTTTAAGGGCACTGTGTGTCATTGTGGGAAGGGGGAGGAGGGTGGTAGGTGCAAAGTTGACAATAAGTGTAGTATTAGGAACAAAAGTTGGTTCAAACTGGAAATGGACAACAAAACCCTAAACACAGATTGGAATATATATTGTAGGGATAGGTTGGATATCAATGGTAGTTATGTATTTAACACAGTAAAGAATGATATTTAATGAGCTTATTACAGATTCCGAATGTGAAATAATATGACTGAAGTTGAAGTTGGGTATCGGAGGGGAAGCCATTTTTTTTTTTTTTTTCTAGACAATGGAGAGATTTGTCTTTCTGCCTGTGAACAAACCGCTGTCTGACAGTGATGCCATCAACTGTCGGATGCTACTTCCTGCTGTAGTTCGCGTATGTGTGTTGCCTGATAGCACTTTTGTCAAAGTTATCACACAACATGATCACCTCGTTGACTTTCCAGGCGTGCAGCTGAATTGGCAGCCTCTTTATCATTTGTGACTCTCTTCACTGTCACTGTAGAGATGTTCAATGCTTCTACCACTCTCTCAACCACTTTACTAACTGATACCAAAGGCCCACCATTGTCCCTTTCCCTTTCAAAGTAAACACCCAATCTGTATATAAATTCACGTACTTCGGATTTCAGTGTAGCTCTTTTCCCAAAAGCCCTCTTCTCTGCACTAAAGGCAGCCATTTTCCACTTATACACACTTTTCCACTTATATACACGGCAAGAAACTCACAGAAGTTGCAGAGTGCGCACGTGTAGACACAAACCTGAATGTAGCACGTGGCACAACTGACTGAAAGCAGTGGCTGCCCAGCACTACTGCAACACTGGGGCGTTGCCACGATAATGTAAACAAAAGCTCATGATCCGATTGGCCGCCGTGAATGCGTGAAGCATATGTGCCAAGGCCACGTCAACTTCTCTAGCCTTGTGGAGTATATGTTTCCAAGTATTGGGCCAGATTTCTTCCTTGCAAGTAGAACTCAGCACTTCACACTTAATGAAACAAAACTGACATATGGAAAGGTAATTTCAGGAGAACCCCAAGAAAGTATGACAGGGCCATTGCTGTTGCAATATATGTAAATGATGTAGTTGATAATGTCAGGTGCTCCAATAGGTTGTTTACAGATAATGCAGTTGTGTGTAAGAAGGTAACAATGCCAGAAGACTGGTGAACTGTAGGACGACCTATAGAGGTATTTTGTAAATGGTGCAGGAACTGACAGTTGGCTCTGAACGTAAATAAATGTTAGTGACAGATTGCTGGGAACAGTAACTACTGAAAAATACTTCGGAGTAACCATCTGGAGCAACCGTAAGATGAAGGACCACCTAAAACAAGTAGTGGGAAAATCAGATACCAGGCTAAGATTTAGAGGAAAAATGTCAAGGAAGTATAGTCATCCATGAAAGAAGTTGCTTACAAAACAATTGTTTGGCCAATTCTTTAGTATTGCTTATCAGTCTGAGACCTTTACCAGGCAGGAGTAATTAAAGAAAGATGCAAGATCCAATTAAGAGTTGCATGTTTTGTCATGGGATCATTCAGTCAGCATGAAAGCATTATGTAGATGCTAAACCAACTTCAGTGGTAGGCGCTACAAGACAGGCACTATGTATCATTTAGAGCTGTACAGTTGACATTCTGATATGTTCAGGGAAGTGTGTGGCAACATATGACTTCCTCTCACATACATCTTGCAAAATGATTGTAATGAGAAAATCTGATAAATTTGAACTGACATGAAGATTTACCAACAATCGTTCTTCCCGCACACCATTCGCGAATAGAACAAGGGAGGTAGGGCAGAGGTAACCTATGCAGCACATTGTCAGGTGTCTTGCGGTGTGCAGTTGTAGGTTGTGTGTTGATAGTGTCTGGAATAACTTAATCCACAGCAATATAGTAATCAGTTTTAAATAATGAAAAGAAGACTGTCCATTCATTAAATAATTAAATGAATATGTATAATGCTTGTAAATTATAGATTGCAGGAGTCAGTTGTCCTTTCTAAATTTTATTATCAATGAACTGTGGGTGAAGTCCGATCAACAGGGACTTACATGCTTTGAGCGAAAATAATAGTGCATTGAGAATGGCTAGCTTCTACCCAAAATCTAGATGTGCATAATAAAACTTAAAAAGGATGACTGATTGCTGCAATCTATAATTTACAAGTCAATATAACAGTCACTGAGTGCAACCGCTTTCCGAATGGAACGAAACATGATGTATAATGCTTTTTTACTTTGGTGTACCCCCTGTGATCCCTTCACTTACCCCCAGTGGCAGGGCTACCCTTCAGGTAACTAATGATAGTACGGTAGTGGGCGGGTTGTGTAATGACCGCTGGTGGGTGGTGGGAGCCATCAGGATGCATTCAGCTCCCATTTGAGATGTCCGTGGCTTGGATGATAGTGAGGGGAGGCATATGGACGTTGTATGTACTGCAGAGAAAAAATTGATTGACAAAACATTTTTTAAATTATTCCATTAAGTTGAACAGCAATTTGAGTGTGCACTCAGTCTCTGGAATGGTTTAGCATTTCTCTCTTAATATTTCCTCTCAGTGCAGCGGGTGAGGTAGGCATAGCAAACAGCTTGCAGCGACTGTCATTAGTGAAATGCAGGGCTGTTCAGTTGGTGGGAGTGGTCAAGGACCTCAGGGTGGAACAGATGGCCAACTGCAAGACAGTGAAGGCCTCTTTGTTATAGCAGCAATGTCGTAGTGGCACAACAGCGAGCAGTGCCGCCCAGGGAGATGAACCCTGGGCTGCACGCTGCATTGGGCAGTGGCAGTTCCTCAGCAGTGCGGAGCTGGGTGCTTGTCCGTACACGCCCCAGGCCAGGAGGTGGAAGCAGCTGCAACAGCAAGGGAACTCGTGGAGACTGTGGTGGATTATTGGCTGCCAAGGAGCCTGGGCAATCGGGCAGCAGTCGGCAGTGTATTGCCTGATAACGGTGGTGACAACAGTATCATAGTTATGACTTAGATTCCAAGACCAGATCTGACACAGACTGAGCGTGGCAACATTGCGCAGCTGTGCAGAATGATGATGGGCTGGTCCTGTTACGAAGGGAAGAGTGGGGGGGGGGGGGGGGGGGGGTTAAATAGTTAAATACTGCTGTCTAGTGCTGGCCTTACAGAAGAAGCTGAGGTTTTGAATCACATGAAAATGTCTTGAACAGGGGCCAGTGACTGAGGTTCAGCTGTTGCCCTACAGTAGTAGGTTGGTGGGTATCCCAGGTCTTTCGCTTGTTGACGTCCGATGTGTAAATGTCTCACTGCTGTAAATATGTCGTCAGGTAGGCAGATTGTTGTTTGGCGATGGTCATTGCTTGAGACTCGGTGCTCTGCCTATGGCACTGGCACTGGCAGTGTTCTAGGCTGTTACCGTGACACATACATACATAAAAAACACTAAGCACAGAAAAATACATGTTATAGAAAAAAAATCTGGTACCGAAAAAGCACTAATACTGTTTGGAGGGGAGGGGGGAGTCGGGGGGAGGGGGGCTGATGTCAGAAGTTAGGGAAAAGAATGAGTGGATAGATCAGTCAACTAAAACACTTAAGAATGGTTTTAGTTGAAATAATGAGTTAATGATTCAGTCAACACTACAACAACAGATTGGTATCACTTGTAAAGAAAGAATGAATAATTCAGTCGATATGCTAACCTACAATGAGTTGTGTTGGCTGTTTTGATTCGGCCAACCAGGATGTAAATCTACAACTGAATAAGTTAATTGTTTTCCGTCAAATTACTGGATCAATAGTTTGCATTCAGTTGTTCCTGTAATTCATTAACTGAGAGAACAACCTGTCCTGTGTGGTATTACTCTCTGTTTTAAAGTGATCTTTGTTTCATTTCAGCATCTCTCTTCAGAGTGATTAACTTTATTTCTGACTAATATTTTTTTCTAATGTATATTAAATTTTAAATTTACAGAGTGTTACAAAATTATGTTTTAAAAATTCAGAAAATTAGAGGACAAAATTGAGAATGTCTTCCCATAAGCAACCTGTTACAGCAAAGACAAACACGATTTATGGAACATAGTACTTCATAGTGCAACATGTAAGATACATGTTGTATGTAGCACTGAGCACATTGACTGGACAACAGTAATACAGCTTAATGAATAGGCTGAGCACTCATTTGCGATCACATAAATAATGCTTTTTCTTTGATGGATTACCAGAGTGTGCCAGGGGGCCGATCCAGGTGACCTCTATAAGCGAGCCTCCGAACTGTATGGACGCACACTCTCTGAAATCATGCCCTTCGTGAGTGAAGGTACATACATACAAACATAAAAGAACACTAGACACAGAAAAATGCATGTTACAGGAAAATAATCTGGTACCGGAAAAGCACTGGTACTGTGGACAGGTGGGGAACTGATCTCACAAGTCATGGAAAACACCAATGATGACGCTGGATGACAGCAGTCCCCCACATTCATGAGAGGCCATAGGTCAGGATGAGCGAAAGTGTCTCCATAGCAGTGTCCTTGTCAAGATCAGCAGCTGATGTCGGAGACAATGGCCTTACAGCTCCCATTAATGGAGGCAGTGGCAGCAGTGGTGGCAATGTCAGTGCAGCAGGGGTTCCACAGGTGACAGCAGTTGAGGAGTGAGGGTGGAGGCAGGAACCCTAGACAGTGCCAGGCAGCGACCCCCTCTGTGGCACAAACTGACAGTATGCAACACAGGAGCAGGCATCGGTGGCAGTGGGGGCGGTGGAGGTGGTGGGCCCTCCAGAAGAGGTTCTGCTGTGCATGGCCATAGACCAAATGAGGTGGTGCAGTGGTTTGCACACTGGACTCGCAACAGGAGGACAATGGTTCGATCCTGCATCTGGCCATCCTGATTTAGGTTTTCCATGACACCCCTAAATTGCTTCAGGCATGCGCCGGCATGGTTCATTTGAAAAGGCACAGCCGACTTCCTTCTCCGTCCTTCCTAATCCAATGAGATCAATGACCTCGCTGCTTGCTCACTTCCACCAAATCAATCAATCATGGCCACAGCTGGTCAAAGTGATAGGACATTGTAGTGTTTCGGGACATTTGAAAAAATCCCTACACGCCATTGGAAAGCCGTCGACAAAAGATGCTCATGAGTAAGTTGAGTAAGGATAAATGTAGTGGGAAAGGGAAACTGTGTTTTCCTTTCTTGTATGCGGTGAATGTGGAGCAGTGGTGGAGGTGGCAAGAAGGGGACCAGTAAAAATGGTATTGCAACCCCTGGTCGTCCAGGAGTCATTTGTGCCATGGCGCAGCAAGTGCCTGAATCCGAGAACCATGGAATAAACGACTCACCAACATGGCGTAGTTGTTTATCTTTGTTACTCTCTCAGGTCCTAAAGTACGCATGTACGGATGTTTTTGAATGTACTCACGTGAATGGTATTACCGTAGCAATTGTTTGTTGTGTTGTTAAAAGAAATAGTGAAACTGTTGGGAAAAGTATACCCCTGTTTGTGTGAAGTATGGCTATTTATTTAGTAGTGCAGTAGAGGGAACTTGGAGAAGCATTCCAGGAATCTTCACCACAATTGGATCGACAGGGAGGTGGCGTGGAAGGATCTGGACCACCAAACAACTACTCTGAGAAGAGAGGATAAAGGTAATACTACTTTCATCTGGTGGTGTATTAGGGTCAACAAAATATTGCCTAATTACATCGGCCAGGGGCGCAACTTCCTGCTACGGCTGGTATAAGGTGGGGTTACAAAACATACATCAGCAGGAGAAGAGGGAAAAAATACACCCTAACGTCCACCCAGCTTGAGTGTGGATGACACACATTTGCCAGCCCCAGTGAAGCTTGGTGGGGGCAGGAACCCAGTTCAGCCCATGGCTGAAACCATGAAACCAAACAGGCGCACCCAGCCGGAACTGTCATGGAGCCGGCTACACTGGTGCATGTGGCGTTGGATGCAGCAGGTGAAGGATGTTTTGTGGTTGGCATCCATGTAGCAGCTCCGCTGGACTCTTATACCCCAACAGAGTGAAAGGGTATGAACTAAAAAAAAAGTGTAAAGCAGTTTCATGGATACATACTTCCACATCTGAGTTTTAAAAATTCAAACCATGTATTTGGCCTCGCCATTAGATTGAGGACGAAATGGGAAGTGTGAGATGGCGAACAGCACCAGCCTGACAAAAATATGCAAATTCTCGAGAAACAAACTGGGGACCGAATCAGTAAACCACAGTATACAGAAGTCCTTCAGTTGCAAAAATCTGAGACGTCCAAAATATTCGCTGCCGCAGACATGGACAGACAACACGCCATGTAGGGAAATTTGGAATAGGCGTCCACTACAATGAGCCAGTATAGTTTTGGAAAGGGCCCAGCAAAATTGACATATAGATGCTCCCACAGGTGCTGCGACTTCAGGCATGGGGAGAAAGATGCCCTTGGGGCTGCCTTTTTTCTGAACACAGTGAGTGCAAGCAGCGATAAGCTGTGTAATGTCCCGATCTATGCCCAGCCAATACACATGCCGGAAGCCCAAACCTTTGGTGCGAGAGGTCCCCTATGACTGACGTGCAGAAGCCACAGTTTATTAAGGCCTAAGGAAGTGAGAATCACAACCTGGGGAGCAGTGTCCTCCATAGCTAACAAAATAAACTTCGTCAAACACAGAAAGGCGGTGCTGGAGGGATCCGAGGCATGGCCTGGGGTTTTTATGGCCAACTGTGCTGCACAAAAGAGAGGACCCAACTAAGTACAGGATCCACAGCGACAGCCTGTGCTATCATGACACTTGTGGTTTGCAATATCTAAATAAAAACAAAACAACTCATCCTGATCAAATGCCAGGTCCAGCCCAATTGGAAGGCAAGATAAGGTATCGTCCAGTAATTGATCCGATAATGATAATGGGAGAGGAAGAAAGTCCATTGCTGCAAACGATGCACCTGCCTTGTCTGGCACAAAAGTTGAAGGGTTAAAAAGAGTAACCAATGGCTTGTGATCCATGATTAAATGGAACTTAGAACCATAAAAGAAGAAGTGGAATTTCTTGAGGGCAAACACAATTGCTGAAGCCTCGTTTTCGATCTGAGAATACTGCTGCTGAGCAGTAGTTAAAATATTAGAAGCGTAAGCAAGGGGCCATTCAGACCCATCCCTGTATTTGTACACCAACATCAAGTCAAGACCGTGCTGACAAGGGAAACTCCCCATCGCGACCCCACACATATTTAGTGGTAAGATGGCCCATCACATAGCCCGTCAAAAAATGAACACAGATCAAACACGAAAACAGGAAGAAGGTGTACTGAACTGTGAAAAAAGAAGCAAAATAGAAACAGTGAATGATCCTAGATCAATATGTGCAACATTCAGCTCCTTGCAAGCAGAATGGTATCATGCTCATGTGGTCATAGTGCTGGGCTGTGAGGGGGCAAATCCCAGTTCAAATCTTCCTCATACCTGGCCCTTTCCTTCTTTCTTTCTTTCAACTCTATCCTTCCTTCCTTCCTTCCTTCCTTCTTCTTCTTCTTCTTCTTCTTCTTCTTCCACCCCATACAAAATTATGAACTGGTTATCCAGACATTGATGTGTCTGTTCATCGTATTAAAATTTCTCTCTGTGTCGTGGTGTAATGTCAGTTTTCAACACCGATGTGTAATGAAGGGACCGACAAACATATGTACCTTCTATTTGTTCTACACAAGTACCACATGTTATGCCTCTTGAGTTCCATTTTGGACATTTTGATTCTTGAATTTCTTTGTTGTAACATAGTTCACACCCGTTTATTTGTTGTTCTCATTTCTGTGAGAGGTCTAGGAGGCATCTGGTCTACTCTCACTACTCATCACATTTACTTGTGATGGTAATATATTTGTACCACATGACTCATATTCTATAACCAGTGCATAGTATGACAGTTGACAAGACTACAGACGGAGAACACAAAAGTCAGTGAGTGGACGGATAGTTTGCAAATTTGTGAAGGAAAAAAGGGAAAAAAATGGGACCCCAGGGAGGTTTGACCATGGATCTCTCACCTTGCAGTCCAGCACCGTGTCCACATAACCATGACACCATTTTCTTGCAAGTCACTCAATGTTGCATATGTTGGACCATTCACTGTTTCTATTTTGCTTCTTTTTCCACAGTTCAGTATACCTTTGTCTTGTTTTCGTGCTTGATCTGTGTTCAGTTTTTGACGGGCTATACACTGGGGCATTTTACCATAAATCTGAGGGGGTTGTCATGGGGAGTTTCTCTTGTGAGAGGCATCTGTAGCCAACACAAGATGCTGACCCGGCTGAAAAGTGGCCACACAAGGGGCAGATTGAAGCTTAGATTTAAGCAAAGCAAGTGGTCGGTCACAAGCTGGGGACCAGAAAAAAGGCACATTTTTATGCAACAGCGCATGTGGTAGCTGAGCAACTGTGGATGTGTGCAGTAAAAACTTATGGTAGTATGTAACTTTACCTAGAAGCACCTTCAGTTTCTTAATGGAGGTTGGCCACGGCAATTGCGTCAGCATGGTGGTGCAGCAGCTTGACTCTTGTGTGAGAAACCTCAAAACATAAGTACTCGATTGTGGGCTGAAAACATTGGGATTTGCCAAGATAGCTCTTGAGGCCAGCAGACTGAAAAACAGAAAACAACGTTTCGGTATTACTAAAGTATTCTTCAGGAGAAGAATCCGAAACAGTGATATCATTGAGATAATTGATACAGAGGGTACAGAGGCTGTAGCTGTTCTAAAAAAATGCTGAAAAATTGTGAGTGCACTAGTGACCTCAAAAGGCGAGACTTTATAGGCTGAAAGGTGTATTGGCAATGAGAAGGCGCATAGTGGCCTCATGCAAGGGGAGTTGGAGGTTCACTTCTGACAAATTAATCTTGGAAAGTAGTTGTCGCAAGCAACTTATCAGGACAGAGCAAAGGGTATGTATATATCACAGTCTGTGCAATAATCAGGATACTGAAGTCACTACAGATATGAAGCTTACCTGCCGGTTTCTTTCCGATGATCATTCGTGTAGTCCATTCACTCGAAGAAATAGGCCGAATGACTTTGAGTGACATCAGACAGTCTAATTCGACCTCGACAGAGTCGAGCAATGCAACAGCCACCTGTCACACCAAAAAAAGAGGGCAGATGGACTCTTTCACGGTAATGTGGGCCCGAAAACCAAGAGCACAGCCAATCTCAGGTGAAAACAGAGATGATAATTCAGAGCGGAGGGGTCCCAGTTGCTGATATGGAACTGTAACTGACATTACATTTAACTCATCGGCAATGGAGAAACCGAAAGCATTAAATGCATCTAACCTGAACGGGTCTGTGTTATAGGAATGATCCACGAAGGTGAGAGGACGAACAACAGATTTGTAAGACAGGAGTGGAGAACTGACCTAGGATTGGAATCTGCTTTTTATTGTAGCTAACCAAATTCCGTGAAACTTGTATGAGGGGAGGATAGCCCAAGTCCACATACATTTGTGCATTTACTTAAGTCACTGCGGCTCCTGTGTCCACTTGCATTTTTAGCGGAGGAAGTAGTACGAGTGAGACAGAAGGGGGACATGTGGCTGCTGCTCTGATGTGGCCTGTTGCTGCTGTGGCCGTAAATGAAGCTCTCCCATGCAATGCTTAGCTGAAAGTTATACTGCTGCAACAGTTTCCCCTGTCATCCTGAACACTTGCAGCATGCCTAAAAGAAGTTGACTGAGCAACTTCAGATACCTCCCCCACACGCAACAATCTGGTAGCCTGCGGCTGGTGACACTTCCAAAGACTGTGTTACATTGAGCGCATCTGTAAACATTGGATTCTCATGCTGAAGTGCTTTTTGTGGACTTCCCTATCTTGGGTTAGATGAATAATGACATCACACACCATGTGATCAACGCAGGATTTGTGATGGGTACTAACCACAAGTTTATGATGACAGCTCAGCCTGTGTAATTCTGCAGCCCAGGCTTTATAAGATAAGTTTGAGCGTTTCTGACAGTTGTAAAATTTTACATACATTGCAGTGACGTGCATTCTGTCACAGTAATAGGTTGAGAGAAGCTTGCACATTTCTTCAAATCATAAGTTGGCCATTTCTCGCAAAGGTGTAAGTTGTCACAACAACTAATACATGCGCGGCAAAAGCCAGGGAAGAAATAAAGCCCTACACAGTTTTGCGTCATCCACACAAAAAACCTGGAAATGTTGTAACCATGTCTCTTATGAGTCCCAATCTTCAGCCAATCCATCATGTACCGGAAAGAGTGACGGTTGCATTAACGTGGGAGTCCTCTTCAGTGAATGTGCAGATACCACTTGAAACCAGTGGCAAGAGACTGCTGCAGTTTTGCAAAAGCTTGCTGCTGGGCAATGAGATGTTTTAGTATTTCTTCTATTGAGACATTTATCGGGTAACATAGGACAGACACTAACATGCGGAAGGAACATAACCCTCCCTCACCGCCAAGTTTGATGCAGCAAGAACAAATGTGATTTATGTAACAGAGTACTTTATAGAGCAACATGTGAGATACAGGTTGTACATAGCACTGAGGTCATTGACTAGACAATGGTAATACAGTGTAAAGAATAGGCTGAGCACTTGTTTGTGATTGCTTAAATAATGCTGTTTCTTTTGTGGCTCACCAGACTGTGCCAGGCGGCTGACTCAGGGGCCCCTATAAGTGGGCCTGTGAACTGTATGGGCGCACAGTCTCTTAAAATCATCTGTGTCATGAGTGAAGGTACATCAGAACCTATAGCTGGAAATAAGAAATTAAGTTTCGTGAGCGGTAAGTGGTGTTTGATCTCACTAGGGTAGCTACCCTTCCATCCAGTGATGTTGTGTTATTGCTGCAGATGGTGGACTGTAAACACGCAACTACAGTAGTCTATTTGAGGATATGTACAGGAAGTTGTTTACTTAGTGATGGTCGTCCTTCAGTTCAATCTTTCTATCCATTGGCATTGTGCTACAATCTCACAGGTAGTCAATGTGAGTGCAATTGTCTTCTAATCATGCTTTATGCACTGCAGTTAAGTTCTGACTTCATGGAGGGTAATTATGTATTTAGAGAACTTGCTGATTCCTTTTTTGTTGTGTTAAAGTTTGCAAGAATGCCATTGCAGCTCATCGGTTGTACAAAGGAAGACAACCAAACAGATGACTTCCTAGCATCCCATTATTAATATTGATCGTCAGATGAGGGGGAGATGAACCTTGGAAGCTGATACATGTCCATCAGGTGCAGGGAGGGAAAAAGCTCTTGAATTTGAAGAAGGTATTATGTAAAGTGTTGCTGTTAATTGAAGAACAAGTACATGTGTAATTGCCCATGCAGTGTACATGTGTCACGTGTATGACTGGTGGATTTTATACAGTGCCCACCTACATCCATCCCATGAATAACCAGTACAAACCAATCTCACAGTGGTTGCTCTCTCATTGTGTTGCTGTCACCAGTTTTTCAGACCTCGTGCTGTTTACTGGGAAAGGTATTTTAAACTCCCACAACAGCCACCAATGGACTGTTGAAAATCCTCTCTTTGCCCAGGCAAGATCCTCCACAAACTTTTAGCTGGAATTTTTATAGATCATTTTATTGGACCACACACCTTACCAAATTGTTTGACTGGTTCTTGGTATTCTAACTTTGTGGAGAACAGCTTGTCTGAACTTCTAGAGGACATTCCACTGCAGTTGCATGCTAGTTTGTGGTTTCAACAGGACAGTGCTCCAGCAGGCTCCAGTCATCAAACCAAAGTATGTATCACAGACAGCTTCAGGCAGAGAGTAATTGATAAGGGATGACCAGTCCCTTAGCCTATATGCTCGCCTACCCTTACCCTTCCTCAGTTTTTCCCTGTGGTTATATAAAGTCTCTTGTTTACTCAACACCAGTAGGAGCAGTGCCTGAACTTATTGAGTGCATCTTTGCAGTGTTTGATATCATCAGGGGGAAGTGTGGAATCCTACAGAGAATAAGACAAAACATAGTTTGTTGTTGCACATTATCTAACAAAGTTGGTTGTCATCACATTGGACATTGACTGTAAAGTATTGATACCAAAGATTTGATCCACAGTATTTAATTGTAGTCACTAAGTTTTCCAAACTGGCAGAACTTTGGTGTTTCATTGAGCCCACTGAAAGCGCAGAAACCGCATAGTGCTGTAGAAACCTTTCATCATGTTTCCAGCTGTAAGTTCCTCATTGCAAAATTTTCTGAATTTCATCCTCTGCGATCACCCAGATTTTTCATTTTGGGCCCTCAACTCTCTCGAACTCTTGCATTGGTCAATACACACAGTTCAGCCAGAACATTATGACCTACTGCAGATATAAACCCGACCAGGGAATAGTGGCGTCACCGGGCAAGGAAAGACTGCTAATCAGATACATACACACTGCGCATAGTATCACTGAGTGTACTGTCTGTTTGTAGAATGGGGAAGGCATGGGATGTATCTGAGTTTGACTGAGAGCAGATTGTGATGGCCTGGAGGCATTACACGGGAATTTCGGAAACTGCACGACTTACGTGTTTGAGGAGTGCTGTGGTGAGGGTCTTCAGCATATGGCTAAACTAAGGTGAAACCATGTCAAGACGTCGGGCAGCCACCCTTCATTATGGATGTCAGACATCATAGACTGGGCAGATTAGTAAAATAGGACAGGCGGCAAACTGTGGTGGAAGTAAAGTCAGACTTGGTCGGCAGAATACAAGCGTGTCTGAACTACACAGTACACCAAACACTCTAGCAGTGGGCCTTTGCACCCAACAACTCATGCATGTGCCAATGTTAACACCATGACATCAGCAACTACAATTGAAATGGCATGTGACCATCGACCATTGGCACTGGACTTTGGTGCAGTGGCAGTGTGCTGCATGGTCTGATGAATCACGATACCTTCTTCATTATGCCGATGGGATGCTGCAAATTTGTCTTCTTCCAGGGGAACAGCTCCTTGACACCTGCACTGTGGGATGGAGACAAGCTGGCAATGGCTCCTTTACACTGTGGAGAACATTCGTGGGGGCATCCATGGTCAAGTGGACCTCGTGCAAGGCACCTTGATGGCCAAAGAGTATCAGACAGTGGGCGCAGACCTCGTACACCTCTTCATGATCATCAAGTTTTCCAACTGCAGTAGCATTTTTCAACAAGATAATGCACCATGTCATAAGGCCAGGAGTGTAATGGAGTGGTTCGAGGAACACAGTGGTGAGTTCCAATTGATGTGATGGCCCCCATACTCGCCAGATCTGAACCCGATTGAAGACATCTGGGACGTGATTGAACGTGGCATCAGAGCTCATCAACACTCTCCCCAGAATTTACGAGAATTAGGTGACTTGTATGAGCATGTGTGGTGCCAACTCCCTCCAGCGACTTACCAAGGGGTTATGGCTTACATGTCGTCACACATCGCATCTGTTATCTATGCCGAAGGTGGTCATATCGGTAAAGTTCGGAATGTGCTAGCTGGTGGTGAAAGGTGCTGGCGTGCAAGGCCCACAGCACCAGATAGGCACATACAGGTGAAATGGCATGGCATCCTGAACCCAGGACCTTGGTGAAGGATGCAGTATGGGTAGCCTACAGACATAAGTATGTGGCAGCAGAGAATGTGTGCCACACGGGCAGTGGCGCATCAGTTAGTCAGGAGCGAGATGTGTAGGCTCCTAACCTGATACTCTTTGAAGATGTCCAGAAGCCAGTAGATTTTATCCTAGAGGTGGCCCCAGCTGCATGGCTGTATCAGATCTAGGAGTGACCCACAGAGCAGTAGCTAGCAGAGATAGCAGCTAGATGTAGATGGGGCTAAGTGACAGAAATTGGGTTGTTGGGTGGTGTAAAGAACATCTTGATGGCAAAAGTAGTTGAAGACAACATACTTGTAGGTCTCGGCTGTGTGAGTTTTTTAGGTCTCGGCTGTGTGAGTGTTTTTGGTAGGTTTGCAAAGCTTTTTTAAGACATGGTTTCACCTTGGAGTCATGACAGGCCCGACGTGGCACAGTGTCAGGCCAAAGCACAAGATAATTCAACTTGCTACTATGGTGGACTGAGGTCTTGCACCATGCTGCTTCAGCAATAGTATGTCCGTGGCAGTGAAATTTCGCAGACAGGCAGCTAGCCAACCTGGTCATCGATTGTGAAGTCTGCTTTTGAAGGAGTGTTGGTGCAACATTAAATTCCTTTATGTGGGATTTGCATCGTACGTATCTTTTGTTAATAATGCCATTCCATGAGTAGGTCCCCCTAAACATATAGTTTCTCTATCTGTGAAATGATGATTATTCTGTAAACGTTTTGTTCCTTTTCCCTGGCAATTAGTGTAACAAAGAAGGAAAGGATGAGAAGTGAAAGAACTTAAGAGATAGATGAGGTAAAGATGGAGGGCAAGAGTGATTCCTTTTTCTTACGTCCATTGGCTTGTCTTACCTTCATTCCTTCCTGACTATGTGTTTTCTTCGTTTTGATAAAATCCTTGCTTCCCTCAGTCTTCCTTCTACCTTTCTTCTTCACTCTTTTTCCTTTGACTATTTCACCTATTATTTGATGACCTTTTGTGCATGTAAATACATAGGATCACTGCCATTTTTGCAGCACCCTTGCATTTTCATTTAGTTGTCACAAGCAGTCCCACTAATGTCACTACAGTCCTCAGTGAGGTTATTGAAGATATTCAATCGTAGTTCCTCAAACTAATTGTCATCATTCAGTGTTTACACATTTGTGTGTCGGCCTGCACCAGTTGACCTGTAGTTCATCTGATGACTGCATGTGTCTCTTTCACAATATTTGAATTTTGGACAAAAAGCTTACTTACAGTGTACTGTTCACACTCTGTTTTGTACTTGACACATTAGTGTCTCAGATAAGTGTACTTTCATGATCATTACAGGATTCACTGCTATAAAATCCCCCTTACCCTATAATTTCATTTATGTTTATTGTTAGTTGCATTCTGTCTTGGTTATGCATTTATGGCAAGATAGTCTCAGTTCATAATTTCAACTGCACTTTTGCCATGCCCATATACTCAAGCACTTCTTTAAGAGTGATAGAACAGCCGTTGGTCACTGACAAACAATTTTATAATGAGTTCGGCTGACCTGTTGAATCCATGTATTTTTACAAATAGTCTAATAATTGAAGTAGCAACAGCAAATACTAACATTAGAATAATGATTAGCTGTATCACCCACTTTTGCACTTGATCTGGCCAGATACTAAGAATTTCCCAAGATCAACTACCAGCTGCACTTTTCAACTGAGAATGCAGCCTGTGAGCAGTCAAAAATTTGGGTGGGGGATGATAGGTACTTGCTGACAGCAAGTATGACACTACGAGAGCTGTATCCTACACAAATGAGGTAGACAGAGGAATAGTTGGGGTGTCTGCTAGTGGCAAGACCCGTATTACAGTAGCTACTCTCTACTCTGACGGGATTAGCTTGTGACAAAATTGTTTACTGGCTGTGAAAACTGTGAACATTCTGGCACTGATCTGTTGACTGATTAAATTTTCATATTAGGACTGAAAATAAGCTTGGATGTTCTCTCACTCAGCAACCTCTTAATTTGTCCTAACGTGGTAAATGTGATGACACATTCAGAGCAAAACATTTGAAGTCCGTGTTGCTCATCTTCAAGCATAGAATTCAAATCTTTTGACCATGCACAAAGATTTTGGTGGACAGTATTCCTTATCACTGTGAAGTTGTCTCAAGTGGGGGGAAAAAACTTTCCTGTCTGTGGAATTTCAGTTAAAATTTCCAGAATCTTTAGTGTATCAATACTCAGTGTTTGTGACAGAAAACATAGTAAATTCTTGATGTAATAATGTATTAAATACCTGTAGCAAAATTCTTTGTGGTAATTTTTATCTCTTATTTTGAGTTTGTTTGATCCAGATTCACATGTAACTCAATGGGTGGCATGTGAGAGTGTTCTTTGGGGCAAAATGATGAACAAAATGGTTCAAATGGCTCTGAGCACTATGGGACTTAACTTCTAAGGTCATCAGTCCCGTAGAACTTAGAACTACTTAAACCTAACTAACCTAACGACATCACACACATCCGTGCCCGAGGCAGGATTCGAACCTTCGACCGTAGCGGTTGCGCGGTTCCAGACTGTAGCGCCTAGAACCGCTCGGCCACCCCGGCCGGCAAAATGATGAACAATTATTATTCTTGAAATATCTTCCTTTCAAGTATATTTATTATTATTATACTCTCCCTTGTACTATCCACAGGATTAAATAACCACAACCATTTATTGCTTGATTCTATACAACCGTGCTAGCATTATGGAACTCTGAATACAACTTTGAATACAAACTCTCAGCTTTTCTGTACAGGTTGTTATGTACGCATTCTCGCATGAACAATAGTTTCCATTGACAATCTTGGACATTTCTTATTCTGAGGTGCTCCTCATGGCATCCACACCGAGTTGGAAGTTCTGTGTCATACTTGCTATGACGTAAACATGTCTGTTGACGAACTTCAAAAGCCACATGTCACCCAAGGAACACCTGAAAACAAATATTTGTACTAACATATGTATCATATTAAAAATGCAAACCTTTGCTCTGTTTGGAACATTCCCTTTTATCCTGTGTTTAATAAACTACATGATTACGAATTCATGTGTGATGAGGAGAGTACAGAAAATTTCATCTCTCTCTCACTTAAAGGAAAATTCCAATTTTAACTACACAAAATTCTGTACCCTCACAGTATATCCATACAGATATTTTCTTCAATGAAGGTAAACAAAAGGATAATTCCTCTCTTGTCAACAGTTAGTCCAATTTCATTAACTGTGAAAAGTGCCTACACCACTAGCATGTTTACAAAATAAAGTCTGTAGAGCAGATACATGCTATGAAGTTAGCCTTATCACTGATAAAGTCTCAAATTCAATTTTAAGTGCAGTCTGACTGATAACAGCTGACATCAACTGATTAGTCATTACGGATAACATTATTTAACTGAATACAATAAAACACAAAAGAATTTTGTGTTATATTACATACATATTAAATTGACAACACCATGGAAAGGATAGATTTGCTACTCACCATATAAAGAGGGCATTTAGTCTCAAACAGGTGCAGTGAAAAATATGCATGTTATGTGGATCATAACTAAAACAACTTGCCACAATATGGAACTTATCAGGTAGTTGACATATAAGATACTTTTTCGCTGTGAAAACATTTGTGTAACTTTTTTAAAATCTTTATCTACAACAATGTTTGATACATTTACCACCACCACATACATATTGTCGATTCAGAAATTTAGCTGTGGAGTAAAAGAAATTGTCAAGTAGAAATTATTTCAATTTGTTTTTAAAACTTTCATTATCTGCCTGCATGTTTAATTCACAATGGAGGTGGTCATATAAGAATAGATACGAAGTTTATTTTAATTGAGTCAAATTGAATGGTTCAAGGTTAAAAATACGCACTAGACCCTGACTGAAGGTGTAGAAGACAGTGCAGACAGGGTGTCCAGCATCCAGGAAAATGCAGAAAACTCACTTAATTTTTGCATTTTGTCTAAAAACCTTGGAAAAGATGTGCACCTTATTTGATTTTGGTCAGAGGCATTGGCTTGCCTTCCACTTGGCCTGATACAGTGCCATACTCAATGTTCACCCTTAGCTCACTGTTGTATATGCGCCTGCCACCCCTCTTCATTCCCCTCTCTCAGTCCACCAACGCAGTGGCCAGCCAGCCAAGCCAGGCTGAGCTGTGCAGAGGTTTGTTGTTACTGATACCAAATGGCTTGCATCCCCGTCACTGCAGCCTGGCCATGTTTCCCTGGTTTGTTGTTGTGGTGTGCTTTTGTGATATGATGTGACCAGCAAAGAGCTGTGAAGAGTATTTGGTGTGGTTTACATTTACATTTGTTCAAAGGTAAATATTGCCTTGTTTACTAACACAGTGTGATGACAGATGTGTGATTTTAGGTGAGTTTATGGCCTATTCAGATTCATTTATTTTGAAACAGGGATACTAGGACATGCCATAAATTGTTTTGGATATACACCAAAAAATTACTATTGAAGCATGCCAACACCTATTCATCTGATTGCTATTGTGTAGGAATAAGATTGATTATAGATTGGCACACATAAAATAGTGTCATTAGAACACGTATGAGCAATAACTGGGCTAATGGTATGTGGTGGTTGGTTGAGATAACACAGAGCTAAAGTATGCAATGGGAACTATGCAATGCAGGTGTCCAGAGGATGAGTGAGGACTGTGCATATAGGGGACTTGGACAATAAGGGAAACTCTTTGTGTCATTTCTACCCTCGTTGTCTAACATTTCAATGCTGCTATGGCTCGTAATTGACACAAACTACTTACAATTCTGTACACACTAGGAAGGTTGTATTGCCTTCCTTTTGACCAAGTCAAGGAAGGATGAGGTGAGGGGGTGGGGCCGAAAAAAGGCAAACCCGTGTCACAAGATTTTTTTTTTTTTTTTTTTTTTTTTTTTTTTTTTTTTTTTTTTTTTTTTTTTTTTTTTTTTTTTTTTTTAGCATGTGCCATCTTTGTGAACTCTTGGCCATATCTCACTGTGTTGTTTATGTATGAACCCCTCTAATGCATATGTCAACTAAGGATTTACGTGGTGAACTGGAAGTGGGCATTCAGCACCTACTGGGCTCAGGATCCAGAATTTTGGTGGGTCGAAGAGCGCACATCTGAATTAATTCAATGTTCAGTTCATGCTCTGTAAAACAAACTTCTCCCTCAGAAAAATAGGCAGTTAGAAGGAAAAGAAGCATACTTGTCTTGAGGCTACTACACTACTGGCCATTAAAATTGCTACACCACGAAGATGACGTGCTACAGACGCAAAATTTAACCGAAAGGAAGACAATGCTGTGATATGCAAATGATTAGCTTTTTAGAGCATTCACACAAGGTTGGCGCCGATAGTGACACCTACAACGTGCTGACATGAGGAAAGTTTCCAACCAATTTCTCATACACAAACAGCAGTTGACAGGCGTTGCCTGGTGAAATGTTGTTGTGGTGCCTCGTGTAAGGAGGAGAAATGCGTACCATCATGTGTCCGACTTTGATTATAGCCTATCGCGATTACGGTTTATCGCATCGAGACATTGCTGCTCGCGTTGGTCGAGATCCAATAACTGTTAGCAGAATATGGAATCGGTGGGTTCAGGAGGGTAATATGGAACGCTGTGCTGGATCCCAACAGCCTTGTATCACTAGCAGTCAAGATGATAGGCACCGTATCCGCATGGCTGTAATGGATCGTGCAGCCACATCTCGATTTCTTAGTCAACAGATGGGGATGTTTGCAATACAACAACCATCTGCACGAACAGTTCGACGACGTTTGCAGCAGCATGGTCTGTCAGCTCGGAGACCATAGCTGCGGTTACCCTTGACGCTGCATCACAGACAGGAGTGCCTACGATGGTGTACTCAACGATGAACCTGGGTGCACGAATGGCAAAATGTCATTTTTTTGGATGAATCCAGGTTCTGTCTACAGCATCATGATGGTCGCATCCGTGTTTGGCGACATCGCGGTGAAGTGTGTATTCGTCATCTCCATACCGGCGTAATACCTGGCATGCTAGTATGGGGTGCCATTGGTTACACGTCTCGGTCACCTCTTGTTCACATTGACGGCACTTTGAACAGTGGACATTACATTTCAGATGTATTACGACCCGTGGCTCTACCCTTGATTCGATCCCTGCGAAACACTACGTTTCAGCAGGATAATGCACGACCGCATGTTGCAGGTCCTGCTGGGGCCTTTCCAGATACAGAAAATGTTCGACTGCTGCCCTGGCCAGCACATTCTCCAGATCTCTCGCCAATTGAAAATGTCTGGTCAATGGTGGCCGAACAATAGCTCGTCACAATACGCCAGTCACTACACTTGATAAACTGTGGTATCATGTTGAAGCTGCATGGGAAGCTGTACCTGTACATGCCATCCAAGCTCTGTTTGACTCAATGCCCAGGCGTATCAAGGCCGTTATTACGGCCAGAGGTGGTTGTTCTTGGGTACCGATTTCTCAGGATCTATGCACCTATATTGCGTGAAAATGTGATCACATGTCAGTTCTAGTATAATATATTTGTCCAAAGAATACCTGTTTATCATCTGCATTTCTTCTTGGTGTAGCAGTTTTAATGGCCAGTAGTGTAGGAAAATTGGTTCAAATGGCTCTGAGCACTATGGGACTTAACATCTGAGATCATCAGTCCCCTAGAAATTAGAACTACTTAAACCTAACTAACCTAAGGACATCACACACATCCGTGCCCGAGGCAGGATTCGAACCCGCGACCATAGCTGTCGCGCGGTTCCAGACTGAAGTCCCTAGAATCGCTCAGCCACACCGGCTGGCACTACTAGGAAAGTTACAGTTCCTGTGTCCATGCCAATTGCCTCAAATGGTCATGGCTTCAATGCCATTGCATCAAACATAGCCCCTTGAGTGCTTCCTGTCACTGCTGGACACACTCACCTCATCTTCGACTCTTGACAACAGAAAGAACAATCCTGACAGAGTCCTTGGTGCGGTAAATGCACTGGAAAATAAAATTACTAATTTCAAGGAGGTCCTCATGTAGCTGTGATGCTGGTAGGGAGTGCGTTGCGCAGTTGCGATGTCCTACCCCAAAGCAATCACATCAAGCACTTACTGCAGGAACACTTGGATGGTGGCCAGTGATGCTAGATTATGTGCAGAGGGATACAGAAACGAAGGCAGAGACCAGTTTGTGTCTGTTGCCTGCTGTGAGACACCATTATTCTTAGGAAACTGGCTGCCTTGTTAATCTCTTACCAAATGTGTTCACAGGCTATAACATTGCCTACAAAGTGCAGCTTCAAAAGTCAAAAGTAAATTATAGCATTGTGTCTGGGCTTGGCGTTTTTCATGCAACAACTACTGGATACTGTTGCTGCCAGTGACATGATCATGATTCGGTTTGTTGAGAGTTTGAGTAACGGTTACCAAAACCAGCAGATTGATCTGTATGTTTGCTTCAGAGTTAGTTCATTGGGCCAGGTTTTGATTAGATTCCTCACTTCAGTATTTTTCAGAAAAAGTGTTGCACGAGATTTAGTTGGAGGATTTGAGGCAGGTGCAGCCCAATCAAAGGTAAATCTGAAAAGCCAAGTTGTTCAGGCCTCCATGAATGGCCCTAATGTTACTAAGGCATTCATAACAGAACTGAAAGGCAAGCTTAAAGTAGAGGGTAATCTTTGACTTTGAAATATGTGGCTTGCATACAGTGCATGGTGCCCTTAAGACAGGTTGTACTAATTCTGGCTGGAACTTTGTTGAGTCAGTGAGAGCCCTGTATAATCTGTTTAAAAACTTTCCTTCCCTCCATGCTAATTTCCACAACATTACAGCTACCTCTATTTTCTTGGAAATGTTTGGAGCTGTTTGGTGGGTGGAGAATAAAATAGTGGCAGTTGGGCTCAGCAGATATTAATAACTGTTGAAAAATGTTTGAAGGAAGTAGAAAGGATAAAAAAGGAACAGAAGAAGGTAAAACTGAAACCTAAAGTCACTTCCGGACTTTCTGAGAGTCGTAACTAGTAGTGTGTGAGTCTTCAAGTGAAAGGTATCAGATGCCCCATTAGTTCCCTTTCTCTGTACTTCCCTCCAGTCGATGTTCTACATCTACATCTATACTCGGCAAACCACCATGAAGTAGATGGCAGAGAGTGCATGTTCAGAGAATTAATGAAAAAAATTTGTCAAGCCAGAAGTTTTGTTGAAACAGACTAACTTCAAAATAGATCTGAGTGGCAACGTAAATTAGTTGCAACATCAGAAACTGGACATCAGGTACAGAACCAAAAAAGCTCAGAGTCAATGTGACTTATCAGAGAAAGATATCATGGCACTATAGAATGAATGCCTTACTTTTATGAAGAGTCTGTAACTAAAATTCTGGATAAATCACCCCTGGTGTATTCCTCTACAAAGGACATCACGTGTTTTAGACCCAGAAGTGGCTATTAACACAGACATTAAGAAGAGGCAGTTAGATATAGCATTTTTTAAATTGCTTTGGTGGTTATGAGGCTGATGCCATTTCCCATGAGTTACAAAATCTGTTAGAGATAATGCCAATGAAGGAAATCCTCAAAGAACATGAGGGGGATCATGTTTGCTTCAGTCAGTTCTGAATGATGGTCTTCTGGTCTAAGAGTGATCATGAACATTTGAAGAGATTTATCAAACTTGCTTGCATTCTCTTCCATGGCAATGCCAGATTTGGAAGAGGTTTCTCTGACAACTTAATTTTGTTCAGAAATTCCGTGGAAGTGCCTCTCATAGCTCTTTGTGCTGTTCATGATTTGGTCAAGGTCACTGGGATGGTTGGATCTGTAAGCTTCATGAAGTGGTTAACCCACAGCTTCCTAAATGCACATGGTAGCTACAGTGAAGCAGTAGCAGAGAAAAGGGCAGATGAGAAGTCCTTGAAAGAAATGAGAGAAAGAGTTGAAGAGTAGAGAGAAGACAAGAGTGCCACAAAGTATGAAAACAAAACTCATGAAAAGTGCTGAGAAATAGATTTTTGTCAGACTGAAGTAGTAGTTCTATCAATAAAAATTACCTGCTTGTGACTTCACTTTATATTCATGTACATGTCCTTGCCAAATTAGTCTATTACTGTTCCTTCCATAATTGTTTTGTTCAAATTATTTTTTACTTTTATTCTTGGATATCCCTGAAAAAAGAGTAATTTTTTACTGAAGTAGATAATGCTCATTGTTTTTATGTCAGTGTAGTTTTCCTGTAATTGTTTTTGTTCGTGTCAAGTTTTACACAGAAAGATGATCAGCATCGGCTATAATACGATCAGTGCTAACCTTCTTTCTGTCCTGGATTACGTCATGGTCGTGGGGCACAATATTCTTGTGAGATCCAACCTGATTTTACGCATAATTCTATTGTCAGATTGTGGTGCATTTATGTCTGGGTTAAAATAAAACACACTCATTTTAAGGGCTTTTTTCCTTTTAACTCTGAGTATAGCCCCACCCCCACCCCAGTATGTTCCTGTGTTTTGACAAATTTTGTATATTTCGTCATAAAATTGATTAGGAACTAAGCACAGTTTGACCGTGGATAAATACAAAAATTGGCCTGGAAAACATATGGGATTTTTATTTATTTATTTATTTTTTACTTTATTTTATATATATTAGAATCACTGGACACCATGTTGTTTAACTTTCACTCATTACAAGTAAGATAGTTGTTTTTGTTAATTACATATTAGTTACGCAATTCATTTCATTTTTAGGACATTGACATTCCAGCAGAACCGTGGTTTTGGCCTGATGGTTGGTCACAAGAGGAAGAAAATGAGTCAGATGAAGAGGAGGAGGAGGAAGAAGAATGTGATGGGGATGAGGAGGAGGAGGAGGAGGAGAGCACTGAGGAAATAACATTTCAGGTTGCATTGCATTATTACATTTTCTTTTCCTTGAGACACTTGTGAAAAAAGTTTACATTAACAACATTTTATATTTATGTAAGGGCCTAAGATTTTATGATTTATTTTAAAGTGTCATTTTAAATAACAACTTTTGGTTACGTTATCATTTTGAGTTGTTAGAGATACTTAGGTTTTTAGAAATTATGGGGAAAATTACAAAAAAATAACAACTTAAAAAATAGTACCATGTAATGAAAGCCAAAGTGTTGAACATTTGCTGTATAAAACATAAAAGCTTAATTTCAGAAATATAGTTTATGAGACCTGAGTTAGTTGCAGTGTACACCATGTTTAAGTAACTTAATGGGAGTGCAGCTGGATGACATGATTGACAACTGCTGATATTTTGAAAAGCACACACACTGTCATTTT
This sequence comes from Schistocerca americana, assembly GCF_021461395.2. Classification (NCBI taxonomy): domain Eukaryota; kingdom Metazoa; phylum Arthropoda; class Insecta; order Orthoptera; family Acrididae; genus Schistocerca; species Schistocerca americana. The sequence continues at coordinate 616,492,262 of NC_060120.1, forward strand.
CAAGGAAAAACTGCAACAAGAAAGCATGGTGCAAGAGAGTTTAAACCTTAGTACGCAAGGCAATTCTGGAAAGATAAAAAACACACACACACTGTAAACACTAGCACCACCACACAAGATGACTGAGATCAAAGTTATCAACAGCAAAAATTAATAAACAACAGATGAGGAAGCATTACCTGTCCCTCAGTTTTTTTGACCAGAGAGAGAGAGAGAGAGAGAGAGAGAAGTATTCCACACAGGGTTTAAGCAGAAACCTCCATCTCCCTTTATAAGCCTACTTTCTAATTTAATTTCAACTACTTCCTTAATAACACTAACCAAATAGCTGGATGTGTGTGCCAGAATCTCAGTATTACATTTCCTGCTGTTGGGTGTGTGTTATTAAGGAATCAGTTGAAATTAAATTAGCAAGTTACCTTATAAATGGAAATAGACGTGTTTGCTTGGATTCTGGATGGGATCTTGCTCTCTTCCTTGTCTAAAAATGGAGGGACAAAGTTTATGCTACCTCACTCGTTGGTTTTGCAGTTGTGCTAGTGTTTACAGTATGTCTGTGTGTGTGTGTGTGTGTGTGTGTGTGTGTGTGTGGAGGGGGGGGGGGGGGGGGTTGGAAATGAGTGTGCATGTGCACGTTCTGTTGCGTGCACATTTCCCCTTGGTGCAGTTTTGCCTTGAAAATGACAGGGTCTGCCCCTGTCAAAATAGCGGCAGTTGACAAGATCAACTAGCTGCATTCCCATAAGTTATTTGAACAAAATTATTTATGTTGAGACCTAGAATTTATTTGAAGTGCAAAAAAAGTGTATCATTTGCTGCAGAGTGTGACTGTCTTTAGCTGCAATTCTGAAAAATTTTATGCTTTTAATTAGCTGTCTGTGAGATGCAGAAATGTGAATGTAATTCTATTGCAAAGCTGTTCTCAGTGTTGCAAGAGCCTAGAAAGGAGTAATGACACATCTACCAAGAGCATACCAAATAATGCTGTTTAGGATTTATGTCGGGCTCAGTTCACAGGTAAAGCAGTTGGCAGGCTTTAGTTTATTGGTACCCATATGTCAATTGACACTTTCTGCTGCCCATTCATTGTAATTTACTTTAAGAACATTATGGTACACTAATTACTGCTGACCGACATAACCCGAAGAATCTCTGGTTATTAGCAACTGGAGACATTCGTGATAGTAATTGTTTCACATTTCAGTAGCTTGTATATCTCTGAGTGCTCCTGGTATCTGCAGTGACATATGCAAAGCACTTCAAAGATTTGATTGAAATGTTTATCAGGTAGATAATTTCAGTGAAATATTATTAATGAAATGTAAAGCACACATACAAACTATCACATAGACTGCTTGATACAATCTGCTATAAAGTTGGAGGGCAGGTAGCATGATCCCAGATACGTAGTTTTTATTTATCATCAAAAATCTCAAATGTAGCAATGTTACACCACCCGTGTAATTACATCTACCATGAACAGTAGTGACTGGAATGATCAGGGCTTTTGTATATTTTTAATTTTAATCAGCATAATAGATACATATTCACACTTGTTTGCCTTCAAGGAAATTTATTTTGCTGTTCCTTTTTAACAAAAAGAAATACAAAAATTTTGCTTGTCTGCTCAGTTGTTGCCTGGTGCTAGCACCTAATAAATTTACATCTTTCTCACCTTTGAGTGCTTTGACAATTTTCTACTTAACATACTTCTTTTCCTTCAGTATTTGTCCTGTGAACATCTTGGAGCCCAAAAGCACCCATAATCTTGTATTGTGACATTACATTGTCTTCAGACCACCCCATTACTTGTGCGATTCATGTCGGCTAAAAAAGTACGCCGGAAACAAGACAGCAGACAAATGCCCATGTACTGTTAGGGCTGAAACAGAGAGGAAATGAAATTTCTTTGATGGCTCGCTAAAAGACCAGCAACCAATGGAACACGAGTGAGCACCAGTAAATGCAAGCAGAACGCGACTGAATGCTGTTTGCTCATGCTCACCTACCATTTACATCAGAGAAAAATCTGGTGTAAATCAGGCTCTGTATGTTTTGTGTAAGCCAAGCTGTATATGTTTTGTCTATATTAACTTGTGTGGTCACAAAACTCTGTGGAAAAGCAAGGAAACTGTATTAGTTGTACTACTGGAATTTGAAGAGAGAGAGTGTGGAAGGGGGGGGGGGGTTAACATCCCATGACCGATGAAGTTGAAGAGACGAAAACTGAGCGTAGATTCAGGGAAGATGATGGAGGAGAGCAGCTAATTTTCCTTCGAAAGGAACTATACTAGCAATTGTTGTAGGCAATTTAGGGAAAAAACTTGTTCTGGATGGCCAGATTGGGATTGGGACTGCCATTTTCCTAATATGGGTCCAGTGCTTCAGTACTGTGCCAGCTTACTTGGTGTCACGGGCAAAAGAGGATACTGCTGGTCCTACACATACACCATCTCTCTGCAAGCTTAGTCAGTTACACACTGCTAAGCACTCTTGAAGTGTCATAATTCCTTTGGGCCATGCCTTTTGGGTGCTGCAATTTTATCAAATGTTAGTGTGAAATTGTTGCAAACTTCTTTTCTTAGAATTACCTTGTGTATTTATCAGAGAACTATCTCATGAAGAAAACTTCTGAGTTCTTCTGGTTGGAAACAGGCTTGAGCTTTTCAACTCAGTTGACACAGGATAAGAAATCAGTGATGATAAGGCCATACTAGTATTACTGGATATTGCTGTAAAATGGAATGTGTAGAAAAGTAGGCAGATATTTCTTCTTAGAAAATGCAGCAATAAAGAGATTTCAGATTACCTGTGCACTCAACGTGAAATGTGTATCTGTGAGACTGAAAATGTTGAGTGTACATGGACAGAGTTCGGGTATCATACAATTTACTTTAGACAGACATGTGCTGAGCAAAGTTGTTCAGGGTAGAAAAAACCCACTGCGGTTCGACAAGTTTGTTAGAAATCTGCCGTATAAGCAGAGGTAGCTCTACTACAGATTTAAATGAAGCCAAAGCCTCAGAGGCAAACAAAAACTGAATGAAGCCAAAATTAGCCCAAGGAGAAACTTGCATAAACTGTTCAGTGAATTCAAAAATAAAATTCTATCTACTGATATGACAGAGAATGCCAGTAAGTTTTGATCTTCTGTTAACTCAGTAACTGATGAGTTATATGTCCAGACACTTTGTGACCATAATAGCAACGAAACTGAGAATGACAGAGAAAACCAAAATACTAAATTCCTTTTCCAAAACTGTTTGACTGAGGAAGATCGTACTATGGTTTCTCCTTTAAATTGTTACACAAATGTCCAAATGAAAGATATCAAAATAAGTGGCCATAGGATAGAAAATCAACTGAAATTATTTGACAGAGGAAAGATGGCTGGACTTAATATAATATCTATGCAATTCTACAGAGTAAATGAACGAGCTTGCTGCTGTTCCAGCAGCATTGTACCATAGTTTGCTACAGGAACAAAGCATTCCCAGTGATTGGAAAAATGTGTAGATCATTTCTGTTTTTAAAAAGTGTTGTTGAACAGACACTCAGAACTATAGGCTTATATTGCTGATGTCAGTATGTTGTATTAACATATCATGACACTTGTAGGTATCAAAAGTCTCCTTTGAGTGTATCAACGTGGATTCCAAAAACAACCATTGTATTTGACTTTTAAAAGGCATTGATAAGGTTCTGCATTGTTGCATAATGGACAAAACAGTAGTTTTGACGATATCGGACCAGTTTTGTGATTGCATTGAAGAGTTCCTAGCAAAATGGATCACAGTATGTCATTTTTAATGAAGAGAAATAGTCAGGCGCAAGAGTAATTATGAGTGTACTTGGAGTACACCCATAATTACTTACCAAACAAAAGCGCTGGCAGGTCGATAGACACAAACAGACACAAACACACACACAAAATTCAAGCTTTCACAACAAACAGTTGCTTCATCAGGAAAGAGGGAAACGTGGGAAAAAAAAAGAAATATATATATATATATATATATATATATGATGTGACTTACCAAATGAAAGTGCTGGCAGGTCGACAGACACACAAACAAATATATATTTCCTACGTGGAATGTTTCCCTCTATTATATATATATATATATATATATATATATATATATATATATATATATATATATATATATATATATAAAAACAAAGATGATGTGACTTACCAAATGAAAGTGCTGGCAGGTCGACAGACACACAAACAAACGCAAACATACACACAAAATTCAAGCTTTCGCAACAGACTGTTGCCTCATCAGGAAAGAGGGAAGGAGAGGGAAAGACAAAAGGATGTGGGTTTTAAGGGAGAGGGTAAGGAGTCATTCCAATCCCGGGAGCGGAAAGACTTACCTTAGGGAGAAATGTCTGCTTGTGTCTGTATATGTGTGGATGGATAGGTGTGTGTGTGCGAGTGTATACCCATCCTTTTTTCTCCCTAAGGTAAGTCTTTCCGCTCCCGGGATTGGAATGACTCCTTACCCTCTCCCTTAAAACCCACATCCTTTTGTCTTTCCCTCTCCTTCCCTCTTTCCTGATGAGGCAACAGTCTGTTGCGAAAGCTTGAATTTTGTGTGTATGTTTGCGTTTGTTTGTGTGTCTGTCGACCTGCCAGCACTTTCATTTGGTAAGTCACATCATCTTTGTTTTTAGATATATATTTCCTACGTGGAATGTTTCCCGCTATTTTTATATATATATATATATATATATATATATATATATATATATATATATATATATATATATATATATATATGACCTAATGGATAAGGTGAAAAGTTCCGTGAGATTTTTCACAGATGGTGCTGTTGTTTACAAAGAAGTCACAATTCTAGAAAATTATAGTAAAATGCAATAAGACCTTCAGAGGATCAGCACTTGGTGTAGAGAATGGCAGTTGATCATCAAAACAAACAAGTGTAACACAGTGTGCATAAAGGGACAGAAAGACCCATTATTATATGATACAGTTGTTGAACAACAACAGTCACACCTGTTAAATATCTGGGAATGTGTGTACAGAGAAATGTAAAATGGAAGGCAGGTGTTAGCAAGTGTGGTCTGCCCATGAATGAAGTGCCTTGCAAAACCCTCGTTTGGGCAACATAAGAATAATGCTCATCAGTCTGAGATCTGTATCAGTTAAGATTAATAGAGGATGTATAAAGAATGTCTAAAGATGAGTAACATGTTTCATATAAGTAAGCATGAAATTGTCACAGAGATACTAAGCAAACACCTGTGCCAGACACTTTAAGTGAGCTGTTGGGCATCACGATGCAGTTTACTGTTAAAATATTGAGAGCATACATTCCTAGACTAGTCAACAATCATACTGCTTCTCATACATTTGTCTTGGGAAAAGACCACGTAGGTAGATTTGATATCACATGGCGGCTTACCAACAGCTGCTCTTTCCATGGACCATTCACAGGTGGAATCCCCCTGCGGGTTCGGGGGTAAGAATAGGCCCGCGGTATTCCTGCCTGTCGTAAGAGGCGACTAAAAGGAGTCTCAAACGTTTCGGCCTTCTGTGATGGTCCCTTCTTGGGTTTGACCTCCTTTTTTCCAAATTTCCGTTGTTAGTGCATGCCATTTGGGGAAGGACACCTTACGTGGTGTTTTTTTATTGGTCCATCATGCACCTCCATCTTGCATGTTACCTATTGTCGTGTGGGGGGGACTACACCCAACATCTTCTGGGTTGTCTCCTTCTCGTCTTGTGCGCAATCTTCTTCTTAGCGCCCACGACAACTGTGGACCCTTTCAACACCTAAAATCCAGCACGGTAGCCAGTCCGTTGTGGTGGGGTCGTCATGTACCCTCTTGGTGGTAGCCCCCTGACCACGCAGGGATCGCACTACAGATGCCAGAGCTGTTTCCTCCCCATGCATGCCAAGGAGTATGTGCCCATCTTGTCTGGGGCACGGGGACTCCGGGCAGCGGGATATCGGCCAGGTACCTGTTGCTTTGGCTGGGTGGCGCCCTTGGGGAGAGCCCTCGTTCGGAGTAGGTGGCATCTGGGCGGATGTGGCGCAATGAAGCGCAATAAATCACACCAAGCTGGTGGTCGCACGGCCACCAGCGTCTCTAAGCGAGGTAGAGTAGACTTTGATGCTGCGCAATATGACCCTCAGTCGTTCCCCTCGTTGGCTGCGCCATGGGAGAGACGCCGATCTAGTGCCAAGCGGGAGCCTTACGTACCGCAATACCTTGTCTGCAGCAGGACTGATGGTGACTCCTTTCTTACGATGAAGCCTCTGTTTTTTGTGGAACACCTGGAGGATAAGTTTGGGGAAGTGGCGGGGTTGTCTAAAATGAGGAATGGGTCCATCCTCCTCAAGATGTCCTCCCCAGCCCAGTCACGAGCGTTGCTCTTGTGTGATAAGCTGGGTGACGTCCCTGTTACCGTCACTCCCCACAGTAGCTTAAATATGGTCGAGGGGATTATTTACCATCGTGACCTCTTGTTACAATCCGATGACGAGCTGAGAGCCGACCTGGAATGACGTGGTGTCCATTTTGTCCGTCGTGTACATAGAGGACCCAAGACTAACAGGGTGGCCACCGGTGCCTTTATCTTGGCCTTCGAGGGTGATGTCTTGCCCGAGAAGGTCAAGGTGATGGTTTACCGTTGCGACGTCAAGCCATACGTCCCTCCCCCGATGCGGTGCTTCCAGTGCTGGAAGTTTGGGCATATGTCCTCCCGTTGCCCATCCAGCGCTACATGTCGAGATTGCGGACGCCCCTCTCATCCTGATTCTCCATGTGCGCCTCCGCCTGTATGTGTCAACTGTGGGGAGCACCACTCTCCATGCTCGCCGGATTGCCCCGTTCTTCATAAGGAGTGGAAGATCATGGAATTTAAGACCCTGGACCGGCTTACTTATCGAGGGGCAAAACTGAAATATGAAAGGTTGTATCCTGCTTCCATTCGAACATCTTATGCTGCAGCCATGTTATCATCGCCCACGCGAGCGACGGTTGTCGCCTCATCTGTGCCGCCTTCAGTGGGCCCTCGGGGCTGTGCATCTCTGTCTGCCCCCCTCGTGCCTGGGGGCAAGCCTTCCTCTGTTGTCCCCTTAGCAGTTGGGGGCAAACCCTCTTCTGTCGCTCCCCCCACGCTTACTTCGGGAGTGCCATCTCCTCCAAAACCGGGGGGCTCGATCCCTCCCCCTCCCCCTCCTTCTCCGCCGGCGTTGCCTCTGCCGGTTCCTCTCTCGTGGAAGGAGTCCCTCGGGACTCTCCCTTCCTCCGTTTCTCCTCCTACCCAGCCGGATGTTTGCCAGTGGCTGAAGGTTCCGCCACCTGCTGGTCGTAGGGCTTCTGCGTCGTCGTCAGCCTCTGACGCTCCTTCAGAGAAGCTCTCCCAGCCCTCTCACCCTAAGGGCCGACGTGAGTAGAAGGAATGGAATGTGTCCAAGAAGAAGGACGTTCCGGCGGTTTCAGTACCGCCTGCTGTACATAGTTCTGGCTCCGGGGATGAGGTGGAGATCCTCGCCTCTGCCGCGGATCTCGCCCTCACGGAACCCTTGGGGGCCTTTCCTATGGACTCAGCTGACTCTCCCCCGGTGGCGGCAGTTGGCTCTGAGGCGCCGTCTGCCTCTTAGTCGCATTCACGCCCTCCCAGTCCCTTCCTGCTTCCATTCTCCAGTGGAACTGCGGCGGTTATTTCCGCCACCTGCCTGAGCTCCGGATGCTTCTGAGTGTTTCCCCTGTTCTCTGCATTGCTGTGCAGGAAACTTGGTTTCCGGCAATGCGGACCCCCGCCCTTCGCGGTTATCGGGGATACTATAAGAACCGCGCTGCCTGTCAACGAGCGTCAGGTGGGGTTTGCCTTTTTGTTCACCACTCTGTCTGTAGCTCGCCAGTACCCCTTCTGACGCCTTTAGAGGCAGTCGCTGCCAGGGTTGAGCTCTCGCCAGCTATTACTGTTTGCTCTGTTTACATTCCTCCAGATGGGGAGCTCCCCCAACATGTCTTGGCTGAGCTGCTGGCTCAACTCCCGCCACCTTTGCTGCTTCTGGGCGATTTCAATGCCCACAACCCTGTCTGGGGTGGGACTGTCTCCGATGACCGCGGTCGGGCCGTGGAGCATGTGTTGGCTCAGCTCGACCTTAGCCTCTTGAACACCGGTGCTCCCACGCATTTCAGTATGGCCCATGGCTCGTTCTCGGCCATCGATCTCTCTCTTTGCAGCCCTGGACTTGTCCCATCCCTCCACTGGAGAGTGCATCCTGACCTGTGTGGTAGTGACCATTTTCCCATCTATTTGTCACTGCCCCAGTGTTATTCTTCTGGGCGTCTGCCCCGCTGGGCTCTCCACAGGGCTGACTGGCCGGCTTTTACTTCCGCTGCAACCATCGAGTCTCCCCCACAGGGTGACATTGACGAGGTGGTCCGTGTCTTCACCACGTCCATCATTTCAGCGGCCGAGGCTGCCATACCCCGTTCTTCTGGCCTCCCTCGGAGGAAGGCTGTACCCTGGTGGTCGCTGGAGATTGCTGAGGCTATTCGCAACTGTCGGCGGGCTCTCCAGCATCATAGGCGGCACCCGACTTTAGAGACCCTCATCGCCTTTAAGAGGCTCCATGCCTTGGCCCGTCGTCTTATTGCACGGCGTAAGCAGGAGTGCTGGGAGAGGTATGTCTCATCCTTGGGCTCCCATGTCTCCCCCTCGCTCGTGTGGTCCCGGATCTGGCGGATTTATGGATACCAAACCCCTATGGGTGTCCCTGGGCTCTCCTTGGACAGCACTGTCTGCACGGACGCTGCCGCCATTGCTGAACGGCTTGCCGCGCACTTTACTAAGAGCTCTGCGACTGCATCTTATCCCCCCGCCTTTCGCTCTCTAAAGGAGCGAGCTGAGTGGACGCCTTTCTCATTCCACACGCGTCGTTCTGAAAAATACAATGCTCCTTTCAGCGAGAGGGAATTCCTCGCTGCCCTCGCCGATTGCCCTGATACAGCACCAGGACCAGACTGCATCCACGCACAGATGCTGAAGCATCTCCCCAGGGACTGCCAGCGACACATCCTCACCATCGTTAACCGCATTTGGAGCGAGGGCGTGTTCCCGTCGCAATGGCGAGAGGGTGTTATTGTCCCCATCTTGAAGCCCGGTGCGGACCCACTGGCGGTGGACACCTATCGTCCCATTACCCTCACCAACGTTTTGTGCAAATTGCTCAAACGTATGGTGGGGCGGCGTTTGTGTTGGGTCCTTGAGTCGCGCGGTCTCCTCGCTCCATCCCAGGGTGGCTTCCGTCGGGGCCGGTCTGCAGCGGACAATTTGGTGCGGCTGGAATCTGCTATCCGTACGGCCTTTGCCGGACGTCAGCATCTCGTTGCTGTATTTTTTGATCTGCGGAAGGCGTATGACACCACGTGGAGACACCACATGGGGGCATCACATCCTTGCTACGTTGCATGAGTGGGGTCTTCGTGGTCAGCTCCCGGCTTTTCTTCAAACCTTTTTATTGCGCCGCTCTTTCCGGGTGCAAGTGGGTGCCGCCTCTAGTTCATCTTATATACAGGAAAATGGGGTCCCGCAGGGCTCAGTGTTGAGCGTCTCCTTATTTCTAGTGGCCATTAATGGTCTGGCTGCAGCCGTGGGGTCGTCGGTGTCTCCTTCTTTGTATGCCGACGACTTCTGCATCTCCTTTAGCTCCACGACTACGGGAGTCGCTGAACGCAGGCTGCAAGTAGCCATTCGCAAGGCAGCATCTTGGGCTCTGACTCACGGTATTCAGTTCTCTGCAGCCAAGACTCGAGTTATGCACTTCTGCAGGCGTCGGACGGTCCACCCTCATCCTGAACTTTACCTTGACGGCCACCTGCTTGAAGTGGTGGACACTTGCCGCTTCTTAGGACTTGTGTTTGATGCCCGGCTCACTGGGTTCCTCATATTACTCAGCTGAAGCAAAAATGCTGGCGGCACCTCAACACCCTCCGCTGCCTGAGCCACACGTCTTGGGGTGCAGATCGCTGCACGCTGTTGCGATTGTACAGAGCCCTTGTGCAGTCCAGGCTTGATTATGGGAGCCTGGCCTATGGGTCTGCGTCACCCTCAGTGTTGACGATGTTAGACCCCATACACCACTGTGGGGTTCGGCTTGCAACTGGCGCTTTCCGTACAAGCCCTGTGGATAGTCTACTGGTGGAGGCCGGGGTTCCCCCGCTGCGGATTCGCCGCCATCGACTGCTCGCCGACTATGCTGTCCACGTGCATTGCTCGCCGGGCCATCCCAATCTTCGCCTGCTTTTCCCTGCCATGGTCCTCCATCTGCCAGAACGGCGACCTCGGTCTGTGTCTTTCCATAGCTGTCTGCGTCCAGTCCCTGCTGTCGGAACTGGTCTCGTTCCCTCTTCTGCCTCCCTTCCGGGTCCGTGCACTTACGCCTCCCTGGTGTTTACCCCGGCCGTCCGTCCATCTGGACTTGGCACAGGGACCCAAGGACTCGGTTCCGCCTGTGGCCCTCCGTCGCCGTTTTCTTGCGCTCCTCGCCTCATTTCCGGGGTGTGAGACTGTCTACACTGATGGTTCCCTGGTTGACGGTCGCGCTGCCTATGCTTTTGCTCACGCTGCCCATGTTGAACAGCGCTCCTTGCCGGCTGGCTGCAGTATTTTTACTGCAGAGCTGGTGGCCATATTGCGCGCTCTTGAGCATATGCGTTCCTGCTCAGATACGTCCATCGCCATCTGCAGTGACTCCCTGAGCAGCCTCCAGGCCATCGACCGCTGCTATCCCTCTTCTCCTCTGGTGTCCTCTATTCGGGAGTCTGTTTCCACCATTACCCGCTCTGGTCGTTCGGTGGTCTTTGTTTGGACGCCAGGTCACGTTGGCATCCCAGGGAACGAACGTGTTGACAGGCTGGCCAAAGGGGCGATCGACGCCCCAGCTTTGGAGATCGACGGCTCGCGATCAGCAGCTGGTGTTGCGCCGTAAGGTGCTTGGGATGTGGTCTGTTGAGTGGCGTGGCATGACAGCCCCGAATAAACTGCGGGCTGTCAAGGAGACGACCGATGTGTGGCGCTCCTCCCTGCGGGCTTCTCGCAGGGACTCTGTAATCTTGTGACGGCTGCGCATCGGCCATACCTACCTGACGCACGGCCATCTATTGCGTCAGGAGGATCCCCCCCTGTGTCAGTGTGGGTCCCGGCTGACGGTCGCCCACATTTTATTGGAGTGTCCCCGACTGCGCACCCTCCGGCAGTCTTTTAATCTCCCGGGCACTTTGCCTTTGATTTTATGTGATGATGCCTCCATGGCTGACAATGTTTTACATTTTATCCGTGGTAGTCCTTTTTATGGTTCCATTTAGGGGGGTCCTGCACCTTTCCCTTTCTGTGTCTTTTGTCCTTGCGTCTCTCAATATTTGTTGCTGTTTTGGTGTGTCGTCGGATGGTTGACTCTTTCCCTTTTTTTTTGTTCTTGTGGTCAGTCAACCAGTCTCCGGCCATCTTCTTTTCTTCTATTTCTTTCTGTCTGGTGTTTGTCTGTACTCTTCTTTTCTGTAGTGTTCGTTGCCTAATTTGTGTTCTTTAGTGCCTGGGGGGGAGTCTCCTTCCCCTTGGGGTTTTATCTGCTCCGCGACTTTGTCTCGCCTGTTTTTGGAATGGGGGACTGATGACCTTAGCTGTTTAGTCCCCCTTAAACATCCCAACAACCACCACCACCACCACAGGTGGAACAGGAAACGGGGGATGTGAGGGAGTGCATACAAAATATTTTATGCTATAAGATAGCTTGCTGAGTATGGATTTCATTATAGTTTATTTGTTACTATGTCTTGTGTGTTTTAGATTGAAAATGTTGTGAAAGGTGCAATAAATTTGTACTCCAAAAGTATCAGATGTATTTACTACTTCTTAATTATTGCTTTAATTTTGTTTCCCACTTTTTCTTCTAGACTCCAGAAAAACTGGAAATAATCACGTTGTATCTAAGAAGAACATATCACTATTGCATCTGGTGTGGAACAGAATTTGACGACGAAAAAGATATGCAGCAGAATTGCCCTGGAAGCACAAGGGCAGATCATTAGTAATCTTATAGTTATGAATAAATAAATAAATAAAAAGAAGCACTGGTCAACATCAGTCGACATAAGGTATGAAGTGTGGACATTGTTGATATGTGTTAGTTTCAGAACAATAAAATGCATATTCCAGGATAAAGTAGATACAATCAGCAGAACAGCACAGCAGTTAGAGTTGTTCATTTTTGTTTGAGAATGTGTTACCCACATTTGCTAGAATTCACAAAAACAAAGATCACAATATGGGTTGTTTGTACTACACTTTCCTGCCCTCAGTCATTCAGTTCACCGCAAGTGCATCAGAAAAGTATTCCATATCAATACACTCATCAAAATGTAAAATTATATACAAAAATTAGACACTGGAATTATTGCTACTGAAAAATATGAGTACTTACCAGTATGAAAGATGGCATTGAATACTGCATATACATTTTAGAAATCTGATGTTTTCTGAGTTGATCACCATTGCAATATGAAACTAGGCTTGGTTGATGCTGCAGCTGTCCTTGGGCTTGATTATTGTCCTCTATTACATTCTCATTATGTATGCATGATTACTATCTCATGCTCATCACACATAAATAGTGAAAAACTAGTTTTTGGATGTGGCTGTAAACCTTAGGCTGAAAACCTTTGTGCTGCAAAAGTATCAGATGTATTTACTACTTCTTAATTATTGTTTTAATTTGGTTTCCCACTTCTTCTTCTAAATTCCAGAAAAACTGGAAATAATCACGTTGTATCTAAGAAGAACATACCACTATTGCATCTGGTGTGGAACAGAATTTGATAACGAGAAAGATATGCAGCAGAATTGCCCTGGAAGCACGAGGGCAGATATGGCTTCCCAGCCATTGACCACCTTGTTCGAACGCACACGCTATGCCCGAACTCGTACGGGACTTGGTAGATTAATCTGCCACAAGTAATGAGTGTGATGGGCAAACATCTATTAGGCGCACTACGAACGTAGTGGTGTGCACATGTTGGGAATACGGATCTCACAGGGAATGGCAAGGGATAAGTCCCTACAAGCGCACTATCCTCTGTGCCCTCAGTGGCTCAGATGGATAGAGCGTCTGCCATGTAAGCAGGAGATCCCAGGATCGAGTCCCGGTCGGGGCACACATTTTCAACATGTCCCCAATGATGTATATCAACGCGTGTTTGCATCTAGGGTGTCCATTGAATTATCATTTTAACCTTAGAACCCTTTCTGTACCTGAATATGCTCCAGCTGTGAGAACAGTAAGCCTTTGCAATATCTAAAAATGTGTGTTAATGAGAGGGATCAACCTTTAGTGCAACATTTTGCACTTTATTTCTTTGTCAATAGGAACCAACCCCAATGTTATTCAGTCAACTTAAATATCTAAGTGCATGCCATCAGTGGACAGGATGGAATAAGAATATGGAAAGGATAGATCACTCCTTGCTACATAGAGGGGGCATTGATGTCCATACTGGCACAATGAAAGAGACTGCTAAAATATTAAACTTTAATACAAAGTCCTTCTTTTGAAATAACAGGTACAGTAGTGAAAGAGTGATTTAGCAACCCTGTGGGTGATTTTGGCATGTTACATTTGGAATCAGAAAACGAGAGTGGTGCCATTTGGACATCCGACTTGTGCCATTGACCCTGATATTGATGTTCAATTGAGATGGCATCATGGACTACTGAACAATGCACTGTTACCGTGAATGTGTTTTACAAGAACGATGACATCTGTACGGCCACTCAGCACGTATTTCATGCTCAATACAATCTCGCATGTCAGCCCAGTCCTGTCGCCGCATGTGAGTGCAGAATTTTGGGAAAACCTGTGTTACGGTGCAAAAGAGTGGTGGAAGTGCAAAATGTGTATGCGCACCAGAAATCTCACAAGAGTGGAAGAAACCTTCATCCAAAGTCCCTTGTGTTCTGCCCACAAGCATGTACTGCAATTTGACATATTGGATCACAGTGAACAATGAATATTGTAAAAGGAACTGCAATACCACCCATTCAAAATCCAGGTAGTGCAAAAACTGAATGTGGATGACCTCCCAAAGAGACTAAGTTGTTGCCAAGAATTGTTGGAACTCACGAACGACAACACAGGCCTGTGTGACAATCTGATCATGAGCAGTGACGACAATTTTTGTGTGTCAGGCTTTTCTTTAACAAGCGATACTTCAGATACTGAGCACCTGAAAATCCTGAAATGGTTCATGAAAAGTCACTTCACAGCCAGAAAGTGGTAGTGTGCCGCAGTGTATCATCATTTGGAATCAGAGGGCCTTATCAGTTTGAAGATGATTATGGCAATGCTGTTACTGTGGATGCAGATCATCATCTTCACATGTTGATCCATTTCCAGGTGTGGCAGCCTGCTGATCTTCCTGCAACAGCAAACACGTTCTTCCAACCTCACAGGACCATGTGCCATATTCATGGCATTCCATTAACACACTACAGAACATCTTTTCTCATTATCTCGTCTCCAAGAATGAGGACATTTCCTGTCTTCAAAGATCCCTTTACCTTTCAGCGTGTGATTTCTTCTTTTGGGGTCATTGTCCAGTGTGACCCATGGCACACCATCCAGGAACTGAAAGATCAAATTCGGTAGGAAATTAATCAAATTCCATTGCCAGTTCCGCAAAGAGCGATGTCTAACTTCAGAAAAAAAATTGAAATGCGTGTGAAGGGAAATGGCGGCCACCTACATGATGTCATTTGCAAGTGATCGTCATTTTAACTTGCAAGCATTGTAAATTCATGTTGTATTTTTTTTAAACTGCTGTGGACAAATTTTTATTGCCGGTGGAGGTTTGAAAACCACCTTTTTCCCTGCCACACCTGTTAGAAAAAACACACAAGCACAACTCTCACCCACATGGCTACTGTTCCAAGGTGATTGAAAACAAACAAACACACACACACACACACACCATATTAGATGGAAAATGAAAATTCTAAAATGCAGAGTGTATATGACTTGGGAGATCCGGGAAAAACCCGGGAATTTTTTCATCTGGGAGAAAACCGGAAAAAAACCAGGAATTTTCCATTGTTTTTGTTTTCAGTTAAATTTTTGTAATTTTGATGGGTAAGAACCAATACTCTAACAAAGGATATTACTGTGTCCCACTACTGCAAAATAATACTGCAGGAATAGAACATGAACAAGAGAAAAAACGAAAATAAAACTTAAATTGCAAAGGAAATGCACCATATACAGCAAGAAAACGCAGTGCTCATACAAGCGTTTGTCAGCAGAAAAATGTGTCAAAGGCCTTAGGAAGACCATGCAATGTTGCGTAACAACAAATTGCCTCTGATCAATGTGACGTCACAACTATTTACATTAGATTCGTTTTAGCAGTTACGAGCAGGATCATGCACATGCGCAGTTGAGTAGTACCTTCTTCCGCTTCTGGCTACAGAAATGTGGCTGTTGGCTGTGCAAGCAGTCGCAGCAAGCAGCTAGATGCTACCGGGAAATTTTACTGGAGCGCCCAAGCTGCCAGATTCATGCATGCGCAGCAGGCCCAGATCTAGGGGGGCGGCAAATTCATATTCTTGAGGGGAAAAAAAACCTTGTTTCACAAAGCAACTAGCATCCAGCGCACATCAGTCTATCAATTATTCGTATGACTTTGAAACACATTCCTGTTGGTTTTTGAACATTTTGGAACACATTCTAAGTTGATTTCTGAATGAGTCATAAGTTGATTTGTGAATGCGTGAATAGTGTACATGATGTGTCTGTCAGGGGAATCCTCGTCACATGTAGAAACAAACTTTCCTACAGACAAAAGGGGCTGTATGAGCTGAGTGGAGTAAGACCAAATGGATGAATGCCAACCTCTTTCTGATTGTGTGGTTGATTGGGTTTACGAATTACCAGCTTTGTTATAATTACTAGTGAAATCCATAGATTCAGACTACAGGAGTGGACATAAATGAATAACAGGTAAGAAAGATTACGTATTACCTTCTCAGTGTATCCAAGAAAATAAAATTTTGACAGAAAATTTTTGGCCGGATCGCTGTACTAGTAAGGGCCAGTTGTACAGTTCCCGGCTAGCAGTCGCTTTAAGTTCTTTTCTGGAAGAAGCAAGGAAAATGCATTGTACAAACATGTATCAATCCCTAGCTGGAGAATAATCGCAGGATAACTAAACCGGTGATTCTGGCAGGTTAGTGAAGTTAACCGGCGAATAAGCTTTGACATTGGCAGGAATAGTTACAGAATTAGTGATGACAAGACATTGTTAGAACGAGGAAGGTGAAGAAACGTGGACATCACACAAATTATGGAACAATATGACAATTCCAAGTTTGTATAAAAATTTTGTACTACTACTTTTCGATCTCATGCCTGAGAAACTGGAGCGTATGAATGAAGTGTGAAACTATTTCCTAACATAAAGCTTTTTGCTTGTAGTGGGCCTAATAGGCATTTGATATTGGTACTTTGTGAATTATATTCAGTCATTACAAAAAAGACCGTTTGTGCCAAAACAATCTCCTTTATTTGGTATGTGTTACAATTGTTGCAGTATTAGAAAGGCCTATTTTGTTTTATCTAGTAGACAGTGACAAAATAGACGTAATCAGATCGGGAAACCACACCATTCTTGGGTCCTATTTGTGTTAACAGATTTTTCAGTATTAGACAACAACATTTCGACTTTGCATGTGGCAAACTGTTTGACGAACTTTGATGAGGTAATAGATTCTTTCGCAGAAAGGAAAGAACGCCATGTAAAGCTGTAGAAAGATTAGAGAGGAAAAAATTCTAGGATCTAAGGATTGAAGAAATATGTATTGCCTTGCTTGTCTCATGTCTCTACTGGGTTTATGTATCCTATATTTAATTTCATGTCACACAAAGCAGCAAGTTGTTAACTGATAGTGAATAACAAGTGCAAATTTTCTGAAGAGTTCTTTAAAAAAAACTCAAGGGAGTGTCGGGATATTGCCCCGGTTTGGAAATATCGTAGATCTGGGGCTGGTGCGCAGAGCAGTCGAGTTACAGTGGGAAAGTGGGTAGTCTCCACGTGACCCATGTTTACATTTAGTGATTTTGCTGTTTCCTCTTCGTTTACTGCTCTCACGTCAAATGAAAACAAAACAGATTTCTGTGGTCGGGAGTTATCAAGTGAATTAAAATACATTTACATAATTATGGAAGGCTAAAATGTGTTATTACTTGCAGATTTTATTTAATTTTTTTTCCCACCTTTCTGAGAGTCAAGCATTAATTGCCTTGCAGAACAATGAAGTTATTTTTGATGGTTTGCTGAAGAAATTTTCTTTTATTAATCTTTCCACTGAGGCAGACAATATATTTGAAACAAAATGCTTAATTCCACTCAATGTTCGCTGCATTTCAAGTGCACATTTTCAACTTCTAGTACATATGGCACTATGCCATAATAAAGAACCAAACATGACATAACACAGTACTGGTACTCCAAAAAAATTTCCATCCCGAAAACCACATAGAAAAGCTTAATATCAGGTCATGGCCTACTTCACTGGGAATCTGGACATACAAATGTGCACTTTTAAATGTGCACCTTTTAGTATGGGTCACAAAACTCCGATGCTCTTGGAGTATCCTCTGATGTCTTGTTTCTTTTGTGACATAATGTAAGATCTTTTAATGTTTTACACTTAAGAACATATGAGCTCCCTATGACATCGTAGCTGTGCAAGCGCAGTGACGCCTGCCATCTGGCACTCTCTGGCAACTGCAGAAATGAACCTATTTCTAACAGTTTGGGGAAAATATTCCGAATGGTGGTTTGAAAAGCATTACCATCAAAGTACCATTCTGGCAGTTACATCGGAACTATGTGCAAGAATGTACAATGAATTTCTTAAATCACAGAGCATTTGACTCTCATTTAAAAATCAAATCTTTGATGACGAGCCATTTAGATGAATTTTGATCCCAGAATATCAGACATTCATGTCGTTATTAAAAATTGTACTGGCACATTTGTGTGATATAATCTTAAATTGTAATACGCGCGTAAAAGACCAACATTATATGTGAAAGCTTAGCTTCTCTTGCAGCGTATTTATCTTCGAGACCAATATTATACATGAAAGCTTTGTGGTTTGTGTAGCAACACTATGTATATTAATTTAAACCATTAACTTTTTCTGTTTGTGTGTTCGCGTTACTTAACAGTGATGTTGCTATTGACTGACTACATCACGTGTCCTAAGCTCTGAATACCCGCTGTCATCGGCTGGCGGCGAGATCACGTGACATGAACTATGACTGGCTTACAAAAGCGCATCGCAATCGCAATTTCAATGCTTTGGAAAGTAACATGTGGTGTTTGGTGGAATTCGAATTTATACTTTCATAATACGAAAATATGCAGGGTACATGTTGCTGCACATCAAAGATCTTTCCAAAATGCATTTTTTCCCTGTGTTTCGTTTTCTAAAGCACCGGGAAATTCTATGCCCTGCAGAGTGAAAATCTCATTATTTGGACAGTTTAATAATATCTAAACTGGTTTTATATACCATTTTGTAATTGTGAATGAGAGGTAGATTAACTAGTTTGAGTCAGTAACGAAACAGTCATCAGAGCAAAAGGTGTAAATCGGTTGTCTTGCACCAAAAATGTTGGTGTCAGTTTAACCAGCTGAGAAATTTATGGTCAGTGTTTTTTGGAGTAGGGAAGATATTCTTCTTAACGCTTACCTTGAAACGGCCAAAACAATAACTAATAAAAATTACACACACATTCAATATCAACTGGATGTCAAAATACATGAAAAGAGGCATGGACTGAAAAAACTGAAAATATCAATGTTCTTCAGGGTGGAATGCATGTCCACAAATATGCTGTGGCTCTGGGAAAACTGGAAGATTTGATGCATGATTAGTTGTAACACCTATCCTGGTCATAAAATTTGACACCCACTTGACTGCACCTGATCCTGAATCTGAAGCAATCGGATTCTTAAAAAACATTTCTAGCTGAATGAAAAGTTTATGGCAACCATAGAAGGATATTTTGCAACCCTTTTAGAATCGCATATCTTGCTACAACTTATTACAAAAACATTGAAAAATAAATGCATTTTTTTACTCAATCAACATATTTCACTTGCAGCTCAAGAAATTTTCTCATTACTATAATAAAGCTGTGCTGTGATTATCATTAATTATATGTGATTTTTTTCGTTCGTCTTTTACAGTGACTTGTTCTCCATGTGTAATCAAGTTGGCTGTCAAAAATTTTAAAAACAAATTGTAATTTTCAGGCAAATGATGAATGTGTTAGGGGAAACTCTTTCTATATACACGTAATCTCAAGAATGTGTGATATTGGTAGTTAACAATTAAAGTACCTGAGCTATGAACTTTGTAGTGCTGCATAGATTCTTTAGATGGTATGCTTATGAAGATGGTTCAGATGTACTGCTTCAAAAGAATTAGTTTATGCGCAATATTGCAACATATTTTTAATTTTTGTCTTATGACAAAACTTGGTTTCTTAAAACCATATGCCAGTAACTGCTTCAGCAATGAAAACACGACATAATCATTTATGTGGCAAAAGGGTTTTGTAGGTAGGATAGCATCTTTGCTTCTCTCAAAAACCGATCTGTGAAGAACCATTTAATATAATTGTAGTTGTTTATTGTATTTCATTATGACATAACTTCGAATACTTGTATAGAACTTCACAATTCAGAAATATTGTAACATAATGATTTTAAGAGAATGTTATAGTTTAATATTATTCATTGAAAATAGTGTTCAAAATAAAACACAAAGGATCTTTGAACAGAACTGTTAGTGCAAATGTCCCTCAGATGGTTGCAATTAGATCAGGAGAGTGACTATGCGGTCATGAGGCTTGCATGTTTCCTAGTCCCTATTTACTGTACAACATATTTTCTGGCATGTGAGTAAAAGGAAGGTAGATATCTAGGTCATCTAAAGGAGTGTTCAGTATCATACTGAAGGTGGAGGGTTAAAAGCTGACCTTATTTAAGTGCCTTAAGAAAATAACAGAAAAGTTAACACAGGCTAACTGGATGGGGATTGCGCTCTCTCTAATGTGATGCCGCTGTATCGCTTCAGTCAATCATGATCTTACTGATTGAAGACTTCGTGAATGGCTTATACATATAAAATATTCACTGAGCAATAGATGGGAGTATGAAAACATAGTTTTCAAGTGTTAAAGATTCAGACCTAAATTCTATTATGACAAGATGCAGATCACAGAGGACAAGGTTATTGCAATAACAGAACAGAAAAGGCACTGCAGCCCAGGGCATCAGTTATAAAAGGCTGCTCAAAGTCTCCTTGGAACAGTACAATTTAGTCATGAAACATTACAGATAAATTTTGTTGCCACATCACAGATATGCTCTGGTAACATTTGATATTGTAGTGTAGTGACACCTTTTCAATGAGGAATGGAAAATTAAGATGAGTGGCTCCTTTTACCTGTGTCATGGTTTAAACCAATCCTCTTTTTCAGGGGAAAAAAGTGTAAAGGTAAATGGTGAAACTTCTTGTAAATGGTCGCATGCTGAAACTGTGCTATCATCAGCATTAGTCCCTTCTTCAAATAGTCACACAATTCGTAGATAACAAACAGCATTTCATTAGGCTCATAGTGTACAACATAATGCACATAAAAAAGACCCTGTTTAGAAGGAGACAAGTCTGCAAAATTTTGACTCAGGTCGACCCCCCCCCCCCCCCCCCTCCCCCTCCCCGCAAAGAATCAGTGGTATTGGATCTGCCATAGTGTGGTTTTTATGTGACTTTAATATTGATCATGTGTCAGTACGAGATGAACCAAGAGAAAAACTTGACGGGAAGATCAAAATCAAGCTGTAAGTGCTCCACGAAGCCAGCGGTGTTGGCAGAACAGTTTACAGCAATACTGGCTTTCATGGCCAATATTTGCATCTTTGGTAATTTTTGTAGTAGGGGCAGTAGGCCATGGTCCAAGGCTTGTTTCTGTGCCTTGCATTTCACTTCAAACTGCTGGAGACAGCAGCAGAGACTTTAAAGACACGGGTAGTAGTTTAATGCTTAAACCAGCTCAGAAAGCCAAATTGTGAGCATATACTTCATCCAGGTAGTGGTCATGTTTTGTCTTCAAGAGCGCACTGCCTGAGATCACAGAGTCATTTTGACATGTGCTATGAAGCTTGTACTGAGGAATAGTTGGTGCTCTTTACTTTAGTTAGCCCTAAGGCCACAACCTATCTAAAGGCACTGTCCTCCTTTATTAGATATTTTTGTGCTTTTGAATTTCTGTGGCCTCTCTGTAAATCCTAGCATAGTAATGGTAGGACTTTGAAAACCGCACTATTAGATAAACAAATTTGGTAGTACCCTGGTCCCAGCGCATGATCTCCCATTGCTGATTTGTCTGTTTTCTCTTGACAAAAGTTGCTCCTGTGTTTTTTAAGTGGGGTGTTAATACTTGTTTTTGTAGTTCGTATATACATGTGATCATGTGTGCAAGGGATATTGTACACTGCTGCTATGCAACCTGCCAACGTAGCGCCTTTGCAGTGTTCAAATATTCACACACTGTTCTTGTCAGTTTAAACACTATGTCAGTACAGTGTGTCCTCTTAGCACACTGCTAATTTTATAAATGGGAGGAAAACTTTTCCTTTTTCTGGTTATTTTTTGCTAAAAGCTCCAGATTTTTAGGATGCAGCGCTTATTTATCTTTTTGCCAGATAAGCCATTTTCTTTTGAAAGTAATTAGGCAGTCCATGTCAAGTCATCCAGGCCATGACACCCATTATCTGGTTGTGAACTGAGGTTCTGTGTACTGCTTTTGTATCTAATATCATGAACTTTTGCCAGTTTTTATTGCTTTATATACATTCTGTTGGTAGCAATTTCTGAAAGTTTAATGCAATGCATTACTTCAAAGCAAACTGTAAAAATTTGAAAATTGGCTGCAGTTTTTAAACAAAAAATGGTATGTTGACAGTTTTTCCCCTGAATACCCTTTCGGACATGTAGTTTCTGAAAACATGTTAGAATTGTCCAATTAAATTTTTGTAAATTAATTCTACTTAATTTTATTGTGAAATTAAAAAAAAATATTTTTGACAATTGCAAGAGCTGCGTATCTGATGAGTCAGTGCGCGGAGTGGCATTCAGCTGGAAGGATATGTTGCGTGTCCACAGTGATTTCCGTAATACTCTGTGTTTGGTGTGTGGTGATTTTACAATGGATCGGTGACAGAACGGTGCATGTGTATCAAATTATGTGCGAATCTCGGGAAAAGTGCTACGGCGACCATTGCAATGATTCAACAAGTGTTTGGGGCACAGAGCATGAGCCGTACGTATGTGTTTGAGTGGCATGCTTGGTTCAGGGACAGCCATACAGACGTCGAAGATGATGCTCACACTGGAAGGCCCATTAGCTGCACAACGCCAGACATTGTTGCCAAACTTTAACAATTGGTTCATGCGGATCGACATCAAACCATTCAAGACCTTGCGGATGAAGTAGGTATTGGTTATGGGACATGCCAATGAATGTTGACCGATGAATTGGGTGTGCATTGTGTCACCGCAAAATTTTTGCCAAGGATCTTTACTGCCGATCAGAAGGCACAGCGTTTTGAAGTGTGCAGGACCTTCGTCAGACCGCATCTGATGATCCAACCTTCTTGTCATGGGTTATCACCGGCGACGAGAGCAGGATTTACAGTTATGACCCAGAGACAAAGCAACAATCGTTCCAGTGGAAGAGCCCATTCTCTCCAAGACCCAAAAAAGCGAGACGGGTGAAGAGCATGATCATTGTTTTCTTTGATACCAAGGGAATTGTGCACAAAGAATTCATGCCACCCAAGCAAACAGTGAATTCTGCATACTACTGTGACGTTTTGCGACAGCTCCATGAAAACGTGTGGCGATGACGGCCCAAACTTTGGTGTCATGGGAACTGGTTGCTGCATCACGACAGTGCACTCTGTAACACGTCCTTGCTCACCAGGACCTTTTTGGTAAAAAACGACATGGCGGTTGTACCCAACCCACTGTACTCAACAGATATGGCACCTTGCGACTTCGTGCCATTCCCAAAACTGAAACTCAAGTTGAAAGGCCATTGGTTCGACACTCTAGAGAGGATTCAAGAAGCATCGCTGGCAGTGATAAACACCCTCAAAGAACAGGACTTCCAGAAAACGTATGATCAGTGGCAGAAGCGCAGGGACCGGTGTGTACGTTCAAATGGGAACTACCTCCAGGGTCATGGTGACCATTAGTCCAAAGGTAAGGTTTCAACAGATGGCAGCACCAGTCTTGAAAATTTTGGATAGCAGCTCGTTTAAATAGGGGTCCTGACTTATAAAAAAAATATTGAGGGGGGGGGGGGGCATACTGGGGGTCTCGCCCTGGGAAATTTTTCTACATTTTAGATGAAAAATAGTGAGTTTTAAAGTTTTTTTAAGTATTTTAGAGTCATATGATCAACATTAGAACCCCAAAATACGGACTCGTGATAACTCGACACTCTGGGTAATTCAACAAGCCTGACACATGTTTTGCCTTTGAAAACAGAAACAAAACATAAACACGCTCAATATTTTCGTAAAAAGCTAATTTGTTGTTGTTGTTGTTGTTGTTGTACAGGGTGAAGCAAAATTCACGCACTCGGGCTTCGCAGTGTGATTCCTCACATGCCACAAAAAAAATGTCTGTCACAGAATTTCGTCCGGCGAGTACATCCAGCAGAAAAAGGATGTTAAAAAGTGGCAATCTGGCAACACTGTAACCACATGTATGATAACTACGTCTGTCAGTACATATTAGTTGTGGTGTACAGTTAGTCCAGTGGATAGAGTTTTGGGTTAGCATGCAGGAGGTCGAGGGTTCGATCTCGGGTTGAGGCATATGTTTTTTATTTGGTAATTGTAGTCTGGGTGGTACAGTATCTGGCATCTTAATTGTCAACAGCGATTGCAGCAGATCCTCTAGAAAACATTTGCTCTTACATACTACAATTGTAGAAATGGAGGATTGGTCAGCTTTGAAAGAAGCCCTTTCCACGTCGTGGGCGTGAATTTATTCACACCACTTCATCTACTAGATGCGAAACCTGGTTTCTTTGTACCCTTCTCCAATGCCCCATAGATTAGAACTAACTATTATTCTTGCCTCCTTGAGGTCCATTACATTCAGTTAGGGGGAGTAGGACTAGGAATGTGCTTTGAAAATCATGTCCAAACTCAGTTACTATTTGTATGTGTTATCACCATGGTCCCATTAATTATGCTTTTCAACATTGAGCCTGATAAGTGCATGCTGTTCAGTATGTATCTCAGTGCATTATTATTATTATTATTATTATTATTATTATTATTATTATTATTATTATCATTATTGTTATCGATGGGATTGTGGAAACATCACATCAATTACTGTTAGGGAAACAGTGTAATTCAAATTAGCTGTCAGAGGGGTAATGCACGTTATCTGTAACAGCATGTAGGACTGATGAAGTGTTTATCTGTATGCACTGTCAACCGGACAAGGAGTAGTTGTGAGTGGAATAATGTGCCTGTGATAGATTCCAATGTGCATGTGTACACTCATTGACTTTTCTCATTGTAAACCTCTAAGTGTGGCAGACGTATGGCATGGACAAACAATGCATATGTCAATATGCTTCTGGTCCCTGATGCATCTCAAAACCGGGCTGGTGTTGCAACTCGTGAATATGCTGCTAGATATCCTCATCGACACCATCCAGATAAGTATGTATTTCGTTATCTGGAGCTGCACCTTCTGGAGTCAGGTTCTCTCCTTCCAAAATTACGTGATAGAGTTTTTCCACAGACTCACCATACTCCAGCTAATGAGGAACCTATTCTGGAGAAGAACTTCAGTGAACAACACTTAGTGTAGCAAGGCAGCTGCGTCTCTCGTAATGCAAGGTCGTTGACTTGCTGCACTAGCATGGGCTGCACCCCTATCATTATGCTTTCATGCAACACCTGCATTCTGCAGATCACCATCAGTGGATGCAATTTTGTGAATGGATCCAACAACAACTGGAAGCCAATGATGACTTCGTGAATGCTGTTATATGGTCGGATGAAAATGCATTCACTCGTGAGGGTGTCTTCAATATGCACAATGCCCACCATTGGTATGAGGTTAACCTGCACGTCACCCATGACCGTGGCTATTAAGTTCACTTTGGTATAAATGTCTGGGCCAGAATATTGGGCAATAGGCGTTTGGGCACCTACGTGTTGCCTGGCTGGTTGACTGCATGAAAGTATCATGCATTTCTCTCAAACTATCTGCCTCATGTGCTGGAAGATGTTCCACTACATGTTTGGCAAAGGATATGGTTCCAACTTGATGGTGCACCTTCACACTCTGGAATTAATGTGCGGCAGTATTTGGACAGACATTTGTAGGGAAATGGCTCAGACGTGGAGATCCAGTT
The DNA here is from genome assembly GCF_021461395.2 of Schistocerca americana. NCBI lineage: Eukaryota > Metazoa > Arthropoda > Insecta > Orthoptera > Acrididae > Schistocerca > Schistocerca americana. The sequence continues at coordinate 616,517,830 of NC_060120.1, forward strand.
GTATGGCCACCCTATTCACCTGATTAAATCCCCTGGATTTCTTCCTGTGGGGACACCTGAAGGAACACGTGTACTCTATTCTGCCCACGAGTATGGAACACTTGGTAGTGTGTATTCATGGTGCTCTTGTTACTGTGGATGCAGCTTTGCTGCAAAGGGTCCAGACCTCTATGATCTGGTGGGTTGTGCAATGTTTGGATGTGCTCGGAGGTTGCTTTGAGCATTTATTGTTCTGAGGACAACATATTCTGTTGTGAAGGTCATGTGGTCATTAATATGTACATTATTATTGTCACTGGTTGCTAATGTGCGACATCTGAGTGCTCATATTACGTGTAGTATAAATGACAAGTAGACATTGTGTTATTGCACTGTGCTATCATCTCTAGTATCTCGAAACTGATAATGTTTTTGTAGTTATTCTGTCCTATGACAGGTCATTTGTTTCAACTGTCTGTTTCTTATTTGTGTAACCACGTATTTGTTATGTTCAGAATCACAAAATGTTGTAAATTTAGGCTACATGTGAACTAAGAAAGAGTGTATATTACAGCATTAAATGTCAGATGAAATTAGCAAATAAAAAAAGTGAGCCCCAACCCAGGATCGAACCCTCGACCTCCTGCATGCTAACCCAAAACTCTATCCACTGCACCAGCTGTACAGGCCAATGAATATGAGCTGACAGAGGTAGTTACTGTACATGTGGTTACAGTGTTGCCAGATTGCCACTCTTTAACGCCCTTTTTCCGCTGGATGTACTCGCCGGACAAAATTTTATGACAGTCATTTTTTGTCGCTGGCATGTGAGGAGTAGCGCTGCAAAGCCTGAGTGCGCAAATTTCGCTTCACCCTGTATAGCTCTGAAAAGACTGAGATTATATTTAAATAAATCCTAAACTATCGTGAAAAGAATAAAACATAAAATATTGCTTTCACACAGTAATAGGACTTTGATTAATATGTGAAATAGCTAATTTAAGCTTACTCTGAATAAGGCTCAGGGTTTATTAAATAAAAACAATATCTTAAAGTTAATGCTTTAATACAGTTAATAAAGTTAAACCAGTGTGCCTAATTCTTTCAGTCAAAAAGTATGTAAATAGCAGGTTTTAATTGGGTCTTACATCCTAAATATATTTAAGTATTTGAAAATAACTAATTCAGTACTATAGTATTACAATACTAAACTAGTACTAATATTTTGAAACTGAAACTTTAACATTATGTATGTATTTAATTCTCTATTTTATAAAGATTTTTAATATCTCTCTAAATGTCATTATTAGGGCTAGACTGTCTTTAGAAAGGTGTAAATGCTGACCGTCTGAGTGGATTACTGGATATGAAGGTGTTGATGACTGGTCAGATATCCAATTCATCCAAAACATCTCGGTGGGCATGAAGAACAGCCAAGTTGTTAAATCGCTTTTATCCCATTGTTGATCGGAGATATGACTTCAGACGTGTAAGGGCTCTATATGATCGTTCTGCTGTTGCTGTCGTGATTGGAAGTACTTGGAGAAGCTTAATGCACTTCACTACATCATATAACATTTCTCCAACTGCTGTCTCTTTTGTAATGTACCTTCTTACATCACACATGTTTTTTATTAGCAATATTGACTAACATATTCAAGTGTAAACGCAATCTCTCAATGTCTAGGCCATTTTTTAAAAACTCAGTTGATTTTTCCAGATTTGTTTCACCTCTATTTACTAAAAGCAAGCACTTTTGTTCAACTGCAATGACCTGTGTGAGTCGAGTTGAAGCAAGCCACTCAGTAATGCAAGATTGCACCGTTTCACAAACTTCAATGTAAATAGCTTTGTAGTATTCCTTTGGGGTTTTGAAAGTGTGCGGTGAGCTGGCTTCATTGTTTTCATACTTCTTTGGTATACTTTAATTCTGAGGAAGCAAAGGATCATCAACTTGTGAAGGCTTTTCTTTTAAACACAATTACCAAAAGTATTCAAAACTATCACGCCTTCCATTCAATATACAAATCAAGCCCTCATATTTCTTTTCCAGATCAGCAACACTTAGATGAGAGCATTGAATTTTTCAGTGACATCCTCCACTGGGTTCATTGTATAGCAATAAAGATGTAAAAAGAGAGAAGTCTTGAATTGTAACATTGACTCAAGGTAGCCTGCACATTTGTAACCTGCCTCTGCTTTTTCCTCTGCAGAAAATGTTTCAAATTACTCTAGAAGTTCTTCAAAGTTTTTCAATATTCTCAAGATACTACAAGCTTGCATAGTCCATAGAGTTGGGCAAAGGGGTCGTAGACCAGCTTGGTCATTGGCGCTCTCACAACGTGTGCTTCTGAAAAGTCCTATCCTTTTGTTGGATTCCCTTAAGGTGTTTATTAAGTCCTTGGCTAAAGCCATAATATCCCTCATAGACGTAAGATGGCAGAGACTGTCTACAACTGCCAAGTCTAAACTGTGAGCAGTGCAGTGCACATAACGTGCTTTTGGTTGTATATGCAAAACTAACTTTTTTAGTCCTTTGAACTTGCCTCTCATATTCAAGGCACCATCATAGCACTGTCCTCTTAAGTCATCCATTGACAGATCAAGATAAGCAAAAACGTCTTTTAAAATACTAAACAGAGTTCGTGATTCAGTGTTGGGGGTCTCGTGTAAGCCAATAAAGTCTTCGTTGATGATTAAATAATCATTGACAGTATGAATACAAAATGACACTTGTTCATGAATTGAAGAATCACTTGTTTCGTCGACCATAATAGAAAAATGTTCAGTCTTCTTGATTGAAGTCAATACCATTCTCAACCCAGACTTTCCTAGTAGATCAGTGATCTCGTTTTGAATATCGTGGGATGTCCACTTATACCCCGAACTCCCTGACCAATCTTTAAACTCAGGTATGTCATTCTTTCGGAGTTCCAACCAGGGCCAGGTGTAGCTTAAATTTGCCACCTCTTCTTTCACTTCCAGTCATAAAAATCAAAAATTTTTGAGAGTAAATTGGGTAATATATTTCAAAATAAATGTCTATATCTGACAACAATAGCTTGTTTTATTAAATGAATTAAGGTTAAAGAAAACAAGCATAAACAATTTTAAAACATACAAGAATATACCATAAATCTCATACAATAATCAATTTAAAACTTTGCTTTCCAAGTTTTTTTGGCTGCAAAAACGTTTTTGGTATCATCATAGTTTATGGAAGTAGTTTGTTTGTGCTCTGTGGATATTATACTGACATTTGTTAATCTTTGTTGAGCAGTCACACTCCACAAAACATTTTTAATTAGTTTCAGCTTGCTGAAACTTCTTTCTCCAGAGCAAACAGAAACTGGTATGGTAAGGAATATTCTTAAGGCTGTAGTAATGTTGGGATACCCCTCTACCAATTTATAAATCAAACTTAATGTGGATGATGCAGTGGCATTTTGCAAGTCTCTCTCTATTACCAGGGCATGGTGTTTGAAACTTTCAATTTCGTAAATAAACTCTTCCTTGTTTAGACTTCTGCATAGGTATCAGACAATTCTCCTGCTTTGGCCTTTAAGTCCTCCACTTCCATTTCTTGAATTTGGACACCACACAGAAAACTAAAATTTTGCACTGATGTTCTCCAGTGCAGTAAACCGGGTACTCAGCTCCATTTTCACTGTCAGTTATTTCTAACAGGGACATCCTGAACAAATCTTCCTGTGAATGTTTGGATACTTCATCCTCACAAATCTCATTGGTCGTTTTTTTTCCTTTCTTCTGATCCTTTTTTCTGAGAATACTGTTGGTACCTCATTATCTTCTGCTAGCACTTTGGCCTCAGAAATAACTTCAAAGGTACAAGATTCTCTGGAAATTTTCTGAAAGTTCAAAAGGCCTTGAATGTTTTGAACAGCTTTATCAATTGTAAGGTCTAATCTTTTTAGAAACTGATTAACATGATCTCTTTTTTCAATATTGCATGCCAGAAACAAGTTACGGCAATAAATTTGAGTTTTCTCATATTTTTTTAAAAATAGGCCTTGCCTCTGTTTTTGTTTCTGATATTGAGAACTTATAAGTTTCAATTTCGTCCAAAGCCTTTACAACTTCATGAAAATGCTTATAAACTGCTTCAACTGCCTCTGCTCTTGCAGACCACCTAGTCTTGCTCTGGGTTTTAATGTTGTGGGTTCATGTTTCTGTAAGATTTCCCATGTTGATGTGGAACCCACAAAAATTAGATACAAACGGTGGGCAGTTCCAAAAAAACGTTTGGGCTTCAGCAGATGTGTCACCCGCATGTGCGCCTACTAAATTTAAAGAGTAAGCAGCACATGGTACGAAATAGGCCAGGTTATTCTTCACAAGTATTCTTGACTGGACCCGTTTGTACTTCCCAGCCATGTTTGGCACATTGTCATAATACTGACCTCTGCAGTATTTAATGTTCGACCCATCTTGTTCTGTTTTTCAGTATTTCTTGATTAAGACCTCCTGTTTTATCTGTAACTAGAAGAGAGTCAACAAAACTTTCCACTACTTCTGAGTCATTTGCCTTGACATAGCGAACTACTTGAGTCATCTGCTCATTGTGGCTGATATCTGGAGTGCAGTCAAACATCAATGAAAAGTACGTAGCATCTAAAATATCTTTAACTATGTCTTGTCTAATTTTGTCGGCAATCAAATAGCTGATCTGCCCATTTTTTTTGTGGCGTTCAATATGTAGACGAAGGGGGACATTATAGTGTGATATAAGATCAATGGTATTTACAAATTTCCCACTCTGTGGATCACCAAAATCACCAACTTCTTTTTTTTCTCTAAACGGACTTCCTTGCTTTGCTAGAAAAACAACAGCATCAATAATACAGTGCAACACTGCTCTCCAGTGATATTCCTCTTTTTTTCTATGGTCTTGCAGCTCTCTACCAATGCCTCCGCTTCTGAGAGAAGACTCTAGAGCCATCCAAGAGTAAAAACAAAATTTATGGTTTGTTGAATTTTCATGGGCTGGCAATTTTTCACTAAGCTTTCTCTTTAGCTAAGAATGATTTTGACTCAGAATCTGAGCCTATAATCTGCAGGGAATACAATATCAAACATTTTTGTTCTCACTATAACCTAGCCATGACCTTTTAACTTCTGTCCCATTTTTTAACTGCTTTAGAAACCAATCTTTACTTAAATTGCGACCTTCTCTATCGCTCTTACTGATGTCAAGATCACGTTCCTTTTCTGCTCTCATTTTTATGTTACATCTTTCAGAGTCAGAAAACCTCTCTGGCCTTATACCAGGGTCGTTAAAATCAAACTGAAACTCAGAAGATTCATCCTTTCACTGAACACTAGCTGATGTTCCAGGAAGTAGTGTTTCACATTCTGTCACATTGTCGTCTATTACCTTCATACTCGGGCCATCTTCAGTTTCACTTGAAACAAAAAAATATATAATCCCTACTGTACTTAAGAGATTTACTATCTTTGAATAATTTGTTTATCCTTCTGTGTTGTGGTAGTGTTACAGTAACTGTGATGGATTGATCCCTGAGTCAATCCATATGAAGTGAGGATTGCTTGACCATTTTTAAATATTTTGATTTTTTATGTGATTGCCCTATAATTGAGAAGTTCAAAACAGCCTTAAAAAATTGCCTTGCACCGTTACTGAATGGCGGTCATTTTTATTTGTAAGTGCAAGACGATTTTCCAGTTTGGAGACTTTAGCGATAATTTGAAGATATCTGATAAGGATTAAGTTACAACTTTGCAATTGGTATGCTTGTTTTTTTTTTTTTTTTTTTTTTTTTTTTTTTTTTTTTTTATATATATATATATATATATATATAGAAAAGTCTCCTTTACAACATTGTCCATTACACAAAATACCCTAAATTCAATTTATATTATATAATCTTACCTGATGTTTTGTTTTCTTTACTGACAGCAGGCTTTGTGAAAAAGGAATCCAACATTCGTGTCTGAGATAGCACCTCACTTATTTTTTTCTTCTTCTCTTCTGCTATTTTTCTTTATGTCGCCCCATTACTCTGTTTTTGACCATCCATCACTATACAAGTTATTAAACAAATTCAAATACACAACAGAAGAACAATAGTGATCAATACAACAGAAAACAATGATAGGGTAAGGTGGCATAAATCTGACATAGTAATTTTTTGTGGCTATAAAATACTTATCCGAGGTCAGGTAATATACAGGAGCAACTTTTTGCAAAATATTTTTGTTATACCATCAATAGTTTTTGAGATATCTTTAAGTTCATTGGAAGCTACAAGCTGTATTTGGTGGAATTTGTATTTATACTTTCATAATAAGAAAATAAGCCACTTACATGTTGCCACGCATTGAATATCTTTACAAAATGCATTGTTTTTTGCTGGGTTTCATTTCCTAAAGTGCCAGGAATTCTATACCAGTGTATAAAATATTTACCACTCAAAGAATTTATAAGTTTTACTGCTCTGGGGGAAAGTAGTGTATTGTCACTATAATTATTTTCACCTGGGAAAAGTAAATTTGTAACAGGCGCACATGGGAAAAATCTGGGATCTCTTTTTTTATTATTTTCCTTGTTCGCATATACACCCTGCCTTTACTATTAAAAAAAATAAAAAATAAAAAAAGGCAAATCAACAGTTTTTCATTTGCTCATTTCAGCTTTTTTGGTTGAGGTGATGTCTCAGTTGCCACTCCTCACTTTGCCAGTTTGTCTCAGAAATGTGCTCGAAAGTCAAGGATTAATCACCTATGATCAGATGACTGAACCATTCATGGTCATTGGTAATCTTCTCAAGATCAACGCACACATTTCTTTATTGCCCTTCTGCTCAGTTGTGAGGTTTTTCGGCACAAACCTTTCACATGTGCTAAACCTCGATCAAAATTCGATATATGCTGAAAGTGTTTTAAATTTAACAGGTCACCCATCATCCTTATTGTTAAACATCGGTCTGATATCTCAAGAAGATACACTTGTTCGACATTTTCGTCGGTTTTTGAAGTTGAAGATCTCCCTGGGCACGGTTCATCTTCTGCGTGTTCTCCGCATTCCAAAAATTGTTTGGACCAGTGAAACTAGCAAGAATGTTCCACATAGGGCTGTTTCAACTTTTCAGAGGCCAAAATTGCAGATTCCCAAAGTTAAAAAAAAACTTGATTGCATGATGTTGCTTTAAATTCCTCTGTTCTGTTTTTGTAACACACAACAAAAGCAAAATTTCACTGATGGCGTTCTCAAAAATCACATGATGGCTGTACGAGACTGAAACTGAGATTCTGGAATGGATGAACACACCGGTCTACACAAGAACAACAGCACAGCATTGCCAGATTGCTCACAGTGTTGTCAGTCTCATTACTGTTCTCACACACCTCATATATTTTCTTAATGCAAATTTCACCAGATTCTTATAGTATCTTTTGATCTGATTTAGTTTTGTAGACCTATCCTTGTCAAACAAATTTATTCTGTGCCAATATTCCCTTTCAGTAAAAAAATGTATTTGAAAGTATTACTGTATGTTTTCACTTTGTCATTAAACTTTTTGGCTTTTACATAGAATTCTTTTATTCTACAGGAATATAAACACTAACATTACATTTTGAGCAGTACAAAACAGCTAGCTTAAATTGCAAACGCATGCCATTCCCACATTTAATATAATAATGTTATTATTTTGTATTTCATATATTCCAACTTTCACCACCTGAGTATATACTGAACATCAAGCAGTTAGTCACATTTTGGTTGTAGCATCACTTATGCAGCACACACGTTTTCACAACCTGTCTTTTGCTGATGTTCCTTCCACAAAGGACCACAGACTATTTAAAACCAATAGAAAATTATTATGTGATGAGGGATACTTAGTCATATACACCAATTGCAGTTATTTAAAACAATGGAAAGTCCAGGATATAACAATAAAATATGGAATGAGTAGATTCTTACTCGCCATATAGAGGTGGTGTTGAATCACAGACAGGCACAATGAAAAATAAATATCAGATTTTGGGCAAGGTACTTTTTCAGAAGTAGAGCTCTCACACTAAGGCACCTGGAGGCAGTGGCCGTGTGTGTGTGTGTGTGTGTGTGTGTGTGAGAGAGAGAGAGAGAGAGAGAGAGAGAGAGAGAGAGAGAGTGTGTTTTCTATTTCTGAAGAAGGACCTTGTCTAGAAGCTGATAATATTTCTAGCGCTCTTTTTCATTGTGCTCGTTTATGACTTCGCGCCTCCTCTGTATGAAGAGTAGCAATCTGTCCTTTCCATATTGTTGTAATTGCAGTTCTTTTCATTTCCAGTTTCGTCACTTGGTCAATGAAAGTATTTGTTTGCAGACTCACTAAGTATCTCATAGCCTTACTCTTCCCCCACAAATACCTTCCCTGCAAATGAGCAAACAAGTACGGATTCATAAGCTAATTTGTACATTTCCAAGAAGAATAACATTATCACTGTTCGTATTAAATACTAACAAGGGGAACGTGCGATAGGCCACCATCTGATGAGTCAAAACTTGACAGGATGATAGAACGATGAAAATAAGCGACACCTTTTTTGTGCCAATACATAACAGCTTCCGAGAATAAGAGGGTCAAAATGCGATGCGACTTCATCAGAGTCAACTGTTCAAATCCAGTCTTACAAGTGTTTATATAAAATCATTATTTTTATGGGACCCTGAAACACAATGGAATTAATGGTAAAAGAAATAAAGATTTCGGGTCTTACTAAAAATAGTTTTATCATCACAATTGACATGAGTTAAGCCTTCCAGGGAACTGGTACCAGCGGTTTTTGTTTGTCCTGGGGTCGATCAAGACATAAACCAATTAATGGAATGACATCGGAATGTGCAAGCACAAAATTTGGAAACCTCATGGAATAAACCTGTCATCCATTTCTGGACAATGTTTGGCAACATTACATAAAAATTGAGACATTTCTGTACATTATTGGCTCGTTGGGTGGGCAGAATGATCCCTCCTCATAAGACAGGCTGTTTGTCAATGAAATCAGAAACCCTAGTTAGAATAAAAAGGGCAAGTGTGAATAGGACTCACACTCTCATGGTTCCGTGCTAACTTAATTATTCAAACACATACAGATTCAGAAGGATGTAGGTTGCAGTAGGTACTGGGAGATGAAGAAGCTTGCACAGGATAGAGTAGCATGGAGAGCTGCATCAAACCAGTTTCAGGACTGAAGACCACAACAACAACCACAACAACAACAACAACAACAATAATAATAGTAATCGTAACTAGGGTAGTCCATGAAACTTTGGTAGCCGAGTGTCAGTGTGATGTAATGGCTAACACATCTGTCTAGTAAGCAGGGCACCTGGGTTCAAACCCTGGCACCTGCACAGATTTTAATGTGTTGCTTCAGCCTACTTCATTATTGTAGATGTAGGAGAGACTCAGTAAGTCTCCGAAACATCAACTGTATACGATTAATATATCTCCTTTTTCTAAGAGATGGGCAGGATTAACACCATTTCACTCATTGCCAAGATGCTGTTCCAATATTGGAGAGCCATAGCAATTCTGATGCAATTTTAGAAGGGGAAAAACAATGGGCTGAGGTGTCAGTTGGTATACGTATGGGGATGAATGGTATATGTATGGGGATGGAGACATTAGGGTAGTCCATGCAGCTGTGGTAGCCAATGTGCTGGTACGGCATAGTGGCTAGTGCGTCTGCCTAGTAAGCAGGAGATTTGGGCTCGAATCCCAGCGCACGTGCCAATTTTAATTCTTTCCTTTTGCCTACATCATTATCGTAGGTAAAAGTGAGACTCAGTATGTCTCAGGAACATAAACTGTGTATGATGAAATAAATATTCATCCAACCTATTAATACCAGGACTAGTTAGGGAAAACATGGCAAGTGCAAGTTGGAGTCATGCTCTGTGGGTTCTTTTAAAACTTAGCTATATATATAGCTAATTATAATAACAATAGTTATTGTTTTGGTGTTGATATTTCAAGAGGCTTAGTAGCCTGGCGCAAGTCTTTCTATCGGATGCCACCTCGGTGACTTGCGTGTGCTAACCTGCTCCAGTTATGCAGCCAGGGAAAAGGGACGTACAGCTTAACGTTTAATCTGGAGCACTTTTTTTTCGCCCTGTGACTCCTTGTATCATTGAGAGATGACGGCTAGGTTATAATGAAAACTGAAAAATCCATGGTTCAACTGGGATTCAAACCTGTGACCTCTGGGTTTACAGGTATGCACTTTTTCAGTAGACCACCAGTTCCACTATGTATATAGATAGTACATCCATAGATCTTGATGAGTAAGTTTACGAGTTTAAAAATATGTCTTTTGATTTCCGTTGCTTAGAAGTTTACATAATTTACACCACCAAGTGCCCGTAGACCTTAGTATTTGACGTAAATGTCAACTTGATATCTTTATGTGTACATGAGAAAAAGGGTTCATAATGGACTGCTAGAAACACATACAGACAAGGAATGGCAGAAATATGTATTTTTTGTTGTATTGTTTCTGTCAAACTTTGCTTCTTGCCAAATTTTATGACACTGCATCAATTGGAAGTAACCTGTAGGTTTTGATGAGTACGTTTGTGAGTATCAAAATATATGTCATAAATTGTCTTATATTTTGACTGCATTGATGTAGACACTTAAATGTTTACACCACCAAGGGACCATAGACATTAGTATCTGACAAATTCCAGCTAGATATATCTTGTGGAACAAATGGTTGAACATCCTGTAGGATAATAATGTGCACTAAATCAGATTGTTTAAAGTTCAAAGCAAATGTTTATTCAAGAAATATGCAAATAGTGCCCTTAAGGCCCCTGGAATCCGGAACAGAAGAGAACGCATTTGAGATGTGGTGTCACAGAATAATATTGAAGGAAAACATTGACAAGAAGAATGGAGAGGATGATAGAACATTTGTTAACACATCCTAGAAAATAAAATTTGTGGAGGAAGACAGAGATTGGAATGCATCCAGCAAATAGTTAAGGACGTAGGTTGCTAGTGCTACTCAGAGACGAAAAGGTCGACACAGGAGAGGAATTCAAGGTGGGCTGCATAAGAAAAAACATATTTCTTTATCAAGTTCACTGTATGCTCCCCATTGGTCAACCAAGCCCGCAGACGTACCAGTTGTTTGTCGAACTTAACCTCACTTTACAAGCAACTGTCCTGCTGTGCATATCATGGCAGGAAGTATGTTGGCATTGGTAGGCAAAGCATGCAGGCAAAGCATTTTTTGCACTGGCTTTAGGTGTATATAAAGAAGAAAAAGAAAACTAGACACTGATCCAGGGAATGGTTGACATCCAGAGATAAATATATCCATGAAATTCTGCTAAAAATATTACACCTGAGGTGTGATGAAATCGTAAACTTTCATTCACATTTGAAGAGGACACAATTATGCAGAAATTTATTTCGTTTTCTCAACAATTATCTATAGCTTTTAGATACCTGCCAAATGGAGCAGATTTTGAACACTGAGTGACCTTACTATGGAAAATGAAGTAATACATGAATTATTAGAAAAAAAATATTTTTTTATACTCCTACTTGTTCGTTGTGCATAGACTAAAGATTTTTCTCATGTATTGCTGTGTAATATGTGCATGGGAAGGACAGAACAATTGTACCATTCTGATAATGGTTGTGGTCTTTAGTTTTTGTCCATATAATCCCTTGATTTCAGTTTCCAGAATTGTGGAAGCTAACAGTAAAAAGAGATAAATACCAACAAACGTTATTTTTGCTCATATTGCGTTAGTGAAACATAAACATTTGTACGTCTGTCATCTCGAAGTTGCAGTGTTCCGTGTATTCTATGCTTTGAGCATGTTGACTTTTCATGGTATTGATTTGAACTGAGCTATTAAGTTCAGTGAAATTCTTGACAGTGACTGTGCAGATCTCCAACTTCTTTTCTTCTGCAGTCTGGAGTAATGCAGGAATGCTTTAACATAAAATCATAATCTTGGAATTAAATATCAAGAGTTTCTTCAACAACATTCTTCCTATATTCTCCAATAATCATACATCAAATTCTTCTACACGAGTCTGTCTTAATACAGGAATATCACATGTCTTGTCCTCTCCAAATCTGACATGAGAGTTTAAAGGTTTATTTTTAAGCGGTTGCCAGTTTGATACATACCAAGAGAATTAAGATATTTGAAAATGTTTATTGGTTTCTCCACTCGCTATAAATATTGTTGACTGTGGCTCTTACTCCAGGGCCATTGTGCTATTCTAGCCTGGGACAGTGACCCTTGGAGCATGCGCAAACACTGCCCACTAGCACTTCCTCTAAGAAGTTAATGTGATCATGTTCCCACTTCAAAGACATGCATCATCTCTTGAGGTGACTAACTACATGCAAAATACACAAGATCACACGAAAATTAAGCTCTCCTACTGACTAAATCATTACATCATTTTATTTGTTTATTGGCATTTATTTTTCAGAAAGGTAGATTTAGCACTCTTCCAGAGCGGTATTTAATATCGCAAAGTCGGACAAGCAACTGGCTTTTGTTCATCAAACACAAGCTGTAAAGAAACAGAATTCATACATAGTTAAATTCAGAATCTTTCACTTTAAAGTCAGAAGTGTGAAGTTTTCGTACCCTCATAGTCTTTGTAAAGGAGTTACCATGTATTTTAGCTATGTTACATATGGTCATGCATGTTTTAAATAGTGCACAAGCCCACATTTTGCATATGGTATTATGTGTTAGTACATGCGTATTGTTGTTTTATTATTATTTCTTTCTTTTCTCAGACGTTATGTCTGGTCAAAAATGGAAAGTGACGTGGACCTTGATCAAGCATGACTTCCTTTTAACTGTACGGTATATGTTATATTGCATTTAGAAACTTTCGGGTGATTGAACATGTATCAGTAATTACGGATTTCTGAAGCTGTATATATAAGTTTGGATGTAGCTGTATTGCATTGATGTGCTGATGGATATTGTGTGGTATGACTCCTGTAGTTGATAGTATAATTGGTATAATGTCAACTTTATCCTGATGCCACATGTCCTTGACTTCCTCAACCAGTTGGAAGTATTTTTCAATTTTTTCTCCTGTTTTCTTTTGTATATTTGTTGTATTGGGTATGGATATTTCAATTAGTTGTGTTAATTTCTTCTTTTTATTGGTGAGTATGATGTCAGGTTTGTTATGCGGTATTGTTTTATCTGTTATAATGGTTCTGTTCCAGTATAATTTGTATTTATCATTCTCCAGTACATTTTGTGGTGCATACTTGTACATGGGAATGTGTTGTTTTATAAGTTTATGTTGTAAGGCAAGCTGTTGGTGTATTATTTTTGCTACATTGTCATGTCTTCTGGGGTATTCTGTATTTGCTAGTATTGTACATCCATTTGTGATGTGGTCTACTGTTTCTATTTGTTGTTTGCAAAGTCTGCATTTATCTGTTGTGGTATTGGGATCTTTAATAAAATGCTTGCTGTAATATCTGGTGTTTATTGTTTGATCCTGTATTGCAATCATGAATCCTTCCATCTCACTGTATATATTGCCTTTTCTTAGCCATGTGTTGGATGCGTCTTGATCGATGTGTGGCTGTGTTAGACGATACGGGTGCTTGCCATGTAGTATTTTCTTTTTCCAATTTACTTTCTTCGTATCTGTTGATGTTATGTGATCCATAGGGTTGTAGAAGTGGTTATGAAATTGCAGTGGTGTAGCCGATGTATTTATATGCGTGATTGCTTTGTGTATTTTGCTAGTTTCTGCTCGTTCTAGAAAGAATTTTCTTAAATTGTCTACCTGTCCATAATGTAGGTTTTTTATGTCGATAAATCCCCTTCCTCCTTCCTTCCTGCTTAATGTGAGTCTTTCTGTTGCTGAATGTATGTGATGTATTCTATATTTGTGGCATTGTGATCGTGTAAGTATATTGAGTTCTTCTAGGTCTGTGTTACTCCATTTCACTACTCCAAATGAGTAGGTCAATATTGGTATAGCATAAGTATTTATAGCTTTTGTCTTGGTTCTTGCTGTCAATTCTGTTTTCAGTTCCTATTTTCCTTCCTATTATTATTATTATTATTATTATTATTCTGTTTGATGTACTTCTTGGGCAGTATGTGCCTGTTGGAATTCATCAGTAGATGCCTTTATGTCACAAAAAGTATATCACAGACCTCCCAACACTGCATGGATGCTGAAGAGGTACCTTTGAAGCGTACAGTTAGAATAACCATGGAAGGAAGTATAGTCAAGAAAATACCATAGCTGTAATAGTTAATTATATTATAATAAATAGTCATAGTTATTTAATCCTGTGGATGATTATATCCAGTGTAAGGAAGAGTATAATAATAAGGAATATAAAGGAAAATCTTTCAAAAATCATTTTTCTTCACAATTTTATCGCCCAAAGCCTCCAACACATGCGTAGTCAAACTTATTTGTTAAATCGTCAATCAGTGAAAAGTATCTTTCAGCACTGTAAAATGCTGTCCTTGTGTCATAAGCTGTGCCTTAGTCACAAACAGAACCGTGACCCAGAAAGTGTAGAACAAGTTCCCTTTATTTCCGTCTATGAACACAAAATAGTATGGTCTTTAGACTACCGGTTTTTCTCAGTTATGACCATTTACAGATCTGCAGCAAAATACGAGAAAATCAAATACAACTAGTTACAGACTACATCATAAAACAGTAAAATAGGCCGTAATAAAAAATATTACTTACATTTGTATGGAAAATATGTGCTTAAAATATGATGAGGCATAACTGTTTTAAGACATGACCTAATACAGAGTGTATCAAAAAGAATCATCCCATTTAAAGAAAGCCTAATTGTTATTTTATTTGAGATATATGTGTGTGTGAACAACATGCTCTTGGAAAGAGCAACTTCTTAAGTTTCACTTGGTTCCCAACATGAGACAGACTCTGCAGAATTTAATGTGTTTTGTGCAGTTTTATGGGAAAAGGTGTATGGTCCATTTTTCTTTGCTGAGAACTCTGTTACAGGACGCACATATCTCGATACGCTTGAGAACTTACTTTTGCCACAGCTGAAGACTGATTCAAACGACTTCATTTACCACCCAGATGGGGCACTGCCACCCTGACATCTGGAAGTGCAGAAATTTTTAAACCAAAGGATTATGAATGATGGATCTGTTGAACTGGACCAAATGATTTAGCCTTATATTACTGGCATCCAAGGTCACCGGCCGTGAGTGTATATAATTATTTCTTGTGGGTGTTTATAAAAGACTGTTTGTCTGCCTCCATTACCAACGACAATGATGAACAGAGACATCGCATAACAACAGCTGTGGAAGCTGTAACTCATGGCATGCTTGCTGCAATGTGGGAACAATTTGACTACTGCATTGACATATCTCATGTATCCGAGGGTAGCATATTTAACACCTATGAAAAGGAATGAATTTTTTTTTTAACTTTCTGTTCATCAAAAAACAAAATTCATTGTATATATTTATTAGTTTCAGAAGTATTGACATACCAGATCGGATAATTCTTTTTGATACACCCTGTATATTGGAGCCATAGTGGCTTCATCAGAAAATACACACACAATCAACTTCGCATCATTGCAAATGTTTAAAACATGGTGTGAAACAGACCACAGTGATGGAGTCATCCCATTAATAGTGCTTCTATACATAACAAACTATGGGACAGTAGCCTCAGAATATGTTTTTGTCGTAATCTCATTAGATGTCACTACCGTAATCGTACACATAATTGTCAATTATACGATTGTAAAAAATGAAATAAGATTAAGAATACAATAAGTAAGGTCTGTAGTCATCTTACCAGGTTTATAAGTTACTTCAGTGGTAAAATGTAATAAATTAAAAGCATCAGTAATGTTAAATTTAAAATTGTTAAAAAGGAAATGGTTAAATGAAAATGTGATTTCAGAGACATCCTTCGGTGATTTTAGACATAAATAGTAACGTAGCCGAGAACAAGCTTACAGAGCTAACAAAATAATATAAAAAATGATAAGATAACTAAGGAAAAAAGCCAAATGGATGAAACAAAAGACTGAATTAGGTAATCAACACCATCTGTTAGTGTAGCCACCAGAATGAAGCAGAGGCGAGAAGTGGTTAGAGGAACTTAACTGCCACAGGACCATCATACCCTGCAACACGCCATTCCAAGACAAGAATCATATAATATTGTACCTGTCTGTTAAAGAGATTATATAGTTGATGAAATATATACTGAAGAAACTGGTATAGGCATGTATATTCAGATACAAAGATACGTAAACAGAAAGAATAAGGTGCTGCAGCTGGCAAGGCCTATATAAGACACAAAATGCCTGGTACAGTTGTTAGATTGGTTACTGCTACTACAATGGTAGTTTATCAAGATTTAAGTGAGTTTGAATGTGGTGATATAGTTGGCGCACAAGCGACAGGATGCAGTGTCTCCGAGGTAGTGATGAAGTGAGGGTTTTCCCATACGACCATTTCACAAGTGAATCTGGTAAAACATAAAATCTCCAACATCACTGCCACCGGAAAAAGATCCCGCAAGAACGGGATCAACGACAACTGAAGAGAATCATTCAGTGTGACAGAAATGCAACCCTTCTGCAAATTGCTGCAGATTTAGATGTTGGGTCATCAACGAGTGTCAACATGTGAACCATTCAACGAATCATCATGGATATGGGTTTTCGTAGCCAAAGGCTCACTTATGTACCCTTGATGACTGCACAACACAAAGCTTTACACCTCACCTGGGCCCGTCTATGCCAACATTGGACTGTTGGTGACTGGAAACATGTTGCTGGGTCAGACGAGTCTCGTTTTAAGATGTATTGAGTGGATGGATATGTCTGGGTAAGGAGACAACTTCATGAATCCACGTACCCTACATGTCAGCAGGAAACTGTTCAACCTAGTGGAGGCTCTGTAATGGTGTGGGATGTGTGCAGTTGGAGTGATATTGGGTCCTTGATATGTGTAGATACAACTAACAGGTGATGTGTATGTAAGCATCCTGTCTGATCACCTGCATCCATTCATGTCCACTGTGCGTTCTGACAAACTTGGGCAGTTCCAGCAGGACAATGCGACACCCCACAAGTGCAGAATTGCTACAGAGTGGCTCCAGGAACGCTTAGTTTAAGCACCTCCACTAGCTACCAAACTCTCCAGACATGAGCATTATTGAGCATATGTCAGATGCCTTGCAACATCTGTTCAAAAGAGATCTCCACCCCGTCATACTCTTACAGATTTATGATCAGCCCTGCAGGATTCTTGGTGTCAGTTCTCTACAGCAGTACTTCAGACATTAGTCGACTCCATGCCACATTGTGTTGTGACACTTCAGTGTGCTCGCGGGGGCCCTAAACAATATTAGGCAGGTGTATCAGTTTCTTTAGCTTTTCAATGGATTATATAAACAGAGGTTGTTTGTTGTGGTCTTCAGTCCAGAGACTGGTTTGATTCAGCTCTCCATGCTACTCTATCCTGTGCAAGCTTCTTCATTTCCTAGTACCTACTGCAACCTACATCCTTCTGAATCTGCTTAGTGTAGTCATCTCTTGGTCTCCCTCTACGATTTTTACCCTCCAGCTGCCCTCCAATACTAAATTGGTGATCCGTTGATGCCTCAGAACATGTCCTACCAACCAGTCTGTTCTTCTAGTCAAGCTGTGCAACAAATTTCTCTTCTCCCCAATTCTAGTCAACACCTCCTCATTAGTTATGTGATCTACCCATCTAATCTTTAGCATTCTTCTGTAGCACCACATTTCGAAAGCTTCTATTCTCTTCTTGTCCGAACTGTTTATCGTCCATGTTTCAGTTCCATACATGGCTACACTCCATACAAATACTTTCAGAAACGACTTCCTGACACTTAAATCTATACTCGGTATTAACAAATTTCTCTTCTTCAGAAACGCTTTCCTTGCCCTTGTCATTGCCATTGCCTCCCTACTTCGACCATCATCAGTTATTTTGCTCCCCAAATAGCAAAACTCCTTTACTACTTTAAGTGTCTCATTTCCTAATTTAATTCCCTCAGCATTAATTCGACTACATTCCATTACCTTCGTTTTTCTTTTGTTGAAGTTCATCTTATATTCTCCTTTCAAGACACTGTCCATTCCGTTCAACTGCTCTTCCAAGTCCTTTGGTGACTCTGACAGAATTACAATGTCATCGGCGAACCTCAAAGTTTTTATTTCTTCTCCATGGATTTTAATACCTACTCCAAATTTATCTTTTGTTTCCTTTACTGCTTGCTCAATATACAGATAGAATAACATCAGGGAGAGGCTACAACCCAGTCTCACTCCGTTCCCAACCACTGCTTCTCTCTCATGTCCCTCGACTCTTATAATTGCCATCTGGTTTCTGTACAAATTGTAAATAGCCTTTCGCTCCCTGTATTTTACCCCTGCCACCTTCATAATTTGAAGGAGTGTATTCCAGTCAACATTGTCAAAAGCTTTCTCTAAGTGTACAAATGCTAGAAACGTAGGTTTGCCTTTTCTTAATTTATTTTCTAAGGTAAGTCGTCGGGTCAGTATTGCCTCATGTGTTCCAACATTTGTACGGAATCCAAACTGATCTTCCCCAAGGTTGGCTTCTACCAGCTTTTCCATTTGCCTGTAAAGAATTTGTGTTAGTATTTTGCAGCCGTGGCTTATTAAACTGATAGTTCGGTAATTTTTACATCTGTCAACACCTGCTTTCTTTGGGATTGGAACTATTATATCCTTATTGAAGTGTTAGGGTATTTCGCCTGTCTCGTACATCTTGCTCACCAGATGGTAGAGGTTTGTCAGGACTGGCTCTCCCAAGGCTGTCAGTAGTTCTAATGGAATGTTGTCTACTCCCGGGGCCTTGTTTCGACTTAGGCCTTTCAGTGCTCTGTCAAACTCTTCACGCAGTATCATATCTCCCATTTCATCTTCATCTACGTCCTCTTCGATTTCCATAATATTGTCCTCAAGTACATCGCCCTTGTATAGACCCTTTACATATTTCTTCCACCTTTCTGCTTTCCCCTCTTTGCTTTGAACTGGGTTTCCATCTTAGCTCTTGATATTCATAGAAGTGGTTCTCTTTTCTCCGAAGGACTCTTTAATTTTCCTCTAGGCAGCATCTATCTTACTCCTAGTGATACATGTGTCTACATCCTTACATTTGTCCTCTAGCCATCCCTGCTTAGCCATTTTGCACTTCTTGTCGATATCATGTTTGAGACGTTTGTATTCCTTTTTGCCTGCTTCATTTACTGCATTTTTATATTTTCTCCCTTCATCAATTAAATTCAATATTTCTTCTTTTGCCCAAGGATTTCGACTAGCCATCGTCTTTTTACCTACTTGATCCTCTGCTGCCTTCACTACTTCATCCCTCAGAGCTACCCAGTCTTCTTCTACTGTATTTCTTTCCCCCATTCTTGTCAATTGTTCCCTTATGCTCTCCCTGAAACTCTGTACAGCCTCTGGTTTAGTCAGTTTATCCAGGTCCCATCTCCTTAAATTCCCACCTTCTTCAGTTTTAATCTACAGTTCATAACCAATATATTGTGGTTGGAGTCCACATCTGCCCCTGGAAATGTCGTAAAATTTAAAACCTGGTTCCTAAATCTCTGTCTTACCATTATATAATCTGTCTGAAACCTGTCAGTATCTCCAGGATTCTTCCATGTATACAACCTTCTTTTATTATTCTTGAACGAAGTGTTAGATATGATTAAGTTATGCTCTGTGCAGAATTATACCAGGCGGCTTCCTCTTTCATTTCTTGCTCCCAATCCATATACACCTACTATGTTTCCTTCTCTTTCTTTTCCTACTGTCGAATTCCAGCCACCCATGACTATTAAATTTTCGTCTCCCTTCACTATCTGAATAATTTCTTTTGTATCATTATACATTTCATCAATCTCTTCGTCAATACCAGAGCTAGTTGGCATATAAACTTGTACTATTGGAGTAGGCGTGGGCTACGTGTCTATCTTGGCCACAATAATGTGTTCACTATGCTGTTTGTAGTATCTTACCCGCACTGTGTTTTTTATTAATTATTAAACCTACTCCAGCATTTCCTCTATTTGATTTTGTGCTTATAACCCTGTATTCATCTGACCAGAAGTCTTGTTCCTCCTGTCACCGAACTTCACTAATTCCCACTACATCTAACTTTAACCTATCCATTTCCCTTTTAAAATTTTCTAACCTACCTGCCCGATTAAGGGATCTAACATTCCACGCTCCAATCGGTAGAACACCAGTTTTCTTGCTCCTGATAATGACGTCATCTTGAGTAGTCTCTGCCCGGAAATCTGAATGGGGGACTATTTTACCTCCGGAATATTTTACCCAAGAGGGCACCATCATCATTTAACCATACAGTAAAGCTGCATGCCCTCGGGAAAGATTGTGGCTGTAGTTACCCCTTGCTTTTCAGCCATTTGCCGTACCAGCACAGCAAGGCCGTTTTGGTTAGTGTTACAAGGCCAGATCAGTCAATCATCCAGACTGTTGCCCCTGCCACTACTGAAAAGGCTGCTGCCCCTCTTCAGGAACCACATGTTTGTCTAGCCTCTCAACAGATACCCCTCCATTGTGGTTGTACCTACGGTACGGCTAGCTGTATCGCTGAGGCATGCAAGCCTCCCCACCAACGGCAAGGTCCATGGTTCATGGGGGGGATATAAACAGAGGATGCACAATAAAACATGAGAGTAATGCAATCCAGGTTAGAAAATCAAATACATAATGCCCTCTGTACCAAGTAATGACAAGGCAAGACATAGATAAGAGATGCATTGTATGGTTAATGTGGAATATTGTCAAAGAAAGTAAAGTAGGCACTGGGTACAAAATCACTCTGCCCAGGGAGCACTCTTGATGACACTTACTTTTTTTGTTATAAATTTCAAGTTGCCTTCTGATAGCTGTACTTGTAGGCATTGATCACTTACTTCAGTCTTTTGTTTCATCCATTTGGCTTCTTTCCTTGGTTATTTTACCATTTTTATGTCATGTTGTCAGCTTCAAAAGCCTTATTCTTCTCCTCTAAGTTATTATTGTATCTAAGATCACCCCCCTCCCCCCAAGAGCACCTCAGAATCATATTACCTTATTACATTTTATCACTGTAATAACTTGTACACTTGGTAGTCCCACTATAGACTTTACCTATTGTATTCTTAATTTTATTTCATTTTGTACAATTATGTAATTGATGCATATGTATAGGTTTACAGTTGCCACATCTAACGAGTTGGCAACACAAGCTTTTGTGACTATTACATCATAGTTTGCTATGAACGGTACGCTGTTAACAGGATGACTCCACAGGCATTGTGGTATGGTGTACGCCATATTCTAAATATGTGCAATGACGCTTTGCTGATTTTGTGTA
Organism: Schistocerca americana; assembly: GCF_021461395.2. Lineage (NCBI taxonomy): Eukaryota > Metazoa > Arthropoda > Insecta > Orthoptera > Acrididae > Schistocerca > Schistocerca americana. The sequence goes on from NC_060120.1 coordinate 616,539,266, forward strand.
TTTTTTGATGATGCCACTATGACTCCATTGCATTTGGTCACATTCTGAAACATTTACGCCTCATCATATTTTAAGCATATGTTCTCCATGTACATGAAAGTAATAACTTCCTTTGTAGCCTATTTCATTGTTTTAAGATGTAGGCTGTACACTAGGTGTATTTTGTTTTCTCGTGGTTTGCTGCAGATCTGAAGATGGTCATCGCTGACTGAAACCAATAGTCTAAGGACTAAACAATTCTATGATCGTAGACAGAAATATAAAGAAGTTATTCAGCTGTGTATGTTTGACAGACATGTTGCTAAATAATTTGACAACCTAGTGAGTTCTATGAATTATTTGATTGGTTATGGGAGCCTTTACACACATTTGCAAAACTGATGAATCACCTGTAACTAATTAACTAAGCTGTGCAGTACATACACTTACAATGCAAGCCCTGCATTCAAACTCAGTAGCATGCATGAGAAATTTCGTACAGCAACTTATTAACTCTCAAAATTTAGTGTCAGAATCTTTAAAATTTCATCAGCATGAAAATCTCTCTTAACAGCCACTACAAAAGCTGAAGTTCATTAATCATCTTTACTATCATGAGGAATATGTAACATGTTCGTTGCTCTATTAGCAATAATAAATGCGGCAAAATGTTTTGCTTTAGAGCTGCCTTAAAGTGCTTAATCTTTTTAGCAAAAATCGTGGTTGATTTACTTCAAGTGTTTACACACTACTTAATCAACATTAGATGGGTATAGGCTGTATATTTTAATATATGTAATATGTACGTGGTATATAAAGAAGAAACATTTTTACCGAAAATATCGAAATTTTCTTGTCTGATTTACTTCAAATTTTTAGATGATGCACTAATGAACTTTTACATAGGCTATATATTTTGTAATATATAAATATACATGTAATATATGAGGAGAAGCTTTGTTTCCAAAAATCTGGAAAAGTTCTCGATCAAATTACTTCAAATTTTTACACAATGCTCTGATAACATTCAGACACTATCAGCTATAGATTTTGTAAAATATATATAAAGCGGATATGTTGTCAACAAAACTCTCAAAATGTTCTTGCCTGATATACTTAAAATTTTTACGCAATACACCAATACCATTTGAAAGGACACAGAGAGAGAGAGAGAGAGAGAGAGAGAGAGAGAGAGAGAGAGAGAGAGAGAGAGAGTTTTATTTATTTTATTAATTTTTTTTAATTGACAATTAACTAGCTTTCTGTTAAAACTAACTATGCTGTGCTATGTGATTTTGATTTCTTTCTTGCAATCAGATTCAAATACGACAGGAGGGTGTGTAAACCTTTATTATTTTGCCTCCTTAAATATATTTTCAAACAAAAATTGTGTACACAACAGTGTATGTGTTTGTTGTCTTCCTCACCCATCAATTTTACAGAAAACAGGAGAGTTGTATTTTTGTCTTATCGGCTTATAATTAGAATACTGCTACGGAATCTGAATCATCCGAAACTTTGTAATCCTATCCATTCGAAGGTTAAAACTATGCCGAATACTGTCATTGAAGCTACTACCCTCGCAGATACAGCTGCTGGAGAGGACACTCTCATACCCGATATATATATGTATTATCTTGACTGATTTACTCATTCATTTTAATGTTTTGTTTGTAATAACAATAAATAAGGCTCAAGGTCAGAGAGAGGGGTAAGAGGGCAGAGTGGGGGGCGAGTTGGAGAGGGGGAGGAGTTAAGCATGTATATAAAATTCCCACACACATTTAACAATTGCGAAGCATTGTTGGGTTTGCTAGTGTTTCATATGTATAAATGACCAGCATTCAATTATAAAAGACAATCACACATACACAACATAGTAGTGCATTGAGAATAAAATCTTGTGGTTATTTTGCAATCTCTCATTAAAATATCTATAAATTTTTACATTAGTTGTCAATAAAATACATGAATATGTTGCCATGTCTGGTGCTGTAACATGTTCATATTTAACAAAAATTAAAATATTTCTTAAATTATTGCACTTCATTGCTTATATAACAGAATTTATTGGATAATGGTCAAGGACATGCATGTTGATCTCGTGCTATGTTTATATGTGGAGACTTCATAGTAATGGCAAAGATTGTGACTTATTCTAAGTATATATTGCATGACTGGTTCATTTGTTAATTTTTAATAAACTATTACAATTAAAACATTTACAATTTGAGAAGTACTTTCACATTCTGTGTTATCTTTGTTGTGTCTGATTTTTACATAGCAGGTTTGTAAGGCATGTTATGCTTTTTTGAAGAAATACTATTATCCATCTCCACCTTTCAACCTGTTTTTGCACAGCAGAATAGTAATTAAGTAAGGAATAAAATTTTGTTGGTAGGACTTGGACGACGCTAAGTGGAGCATGCCCGTCAAGGATGCAGTGATGGCGTAACCAGTGTCATCACTCAGAAAAGCCGAAGCACAAACAAGCAGGGAGCTCATTGCCTCAGACTGTGGAAGGGAGAGTGTCAGCAACACCTGATTCAGCACTTTGAGAAAGTTCAGAGCAGGCACAATGCTATCCTCTGAACAGGGCTACGTGTAGTAACTACACTTAGGCATGTCACAAGAATGCATTTCAGGCTGCAAACTTTGCAAAAAAAAATGTTCTGACACTCTGAAACAACACATTAGGCCAGCCAGGAATGCTGACTGACTCAGAAAATAGGAGCACAGTAAGGTGGCATCAAGTCATCGACTGCTATAAAACCTTCTTCTTCCTTCCATTCAATCTGAGTCTTGCCACTCCATTTGGATCACTGATACCAATGTATGGTCACCGCTACTAGTTACAGAATGACTTGGTGAAGACAACAAAGTTTTGCTGCCCACCACCAGCTTGGAGTCATTGCTACAAGTCTGCAGCTGTCTTGATGTGGAGGGAACTTCAACTCTACAAGCTGCATTCCTGCCAGTTACACCTGTGACTACCTGAAGATGAGGGCAATGCTAGTCTTCCATGAATGAAGAACCAATGTGCTCACGAGCTGTTCAACTTGAGAGCAGAGTGCCTGTGCTGCCACTCACGGGCAATACAAGTATTGGGACCAACTTTCGAGCTGTCCTGTGTCTCTGTTGGGTCTTCCACCTACCCACCATCACGACAACCAGCAACAGGTGCATGGTGATTTCTGGGGGCAAGCCTGAGTGCAACTACACTCAACGAGAGTGCTGAGGCTCTGACAGATGTCCACAGCCACACCAGGCCGCAGAGACATGCTGGCTGTCGCACCCTTGTGTGACAGGGCTGCGGCACAAACCTTGGACTACGCCAGGGCGCTACCCTGTGCCTCCGTGTAGTGTGGGTACAGCACACCCACTGCTAAGCCAAATCGAGAAGAAGACAGAGTGATTGTATAACCTTTGGAAATCGATGACCATTTATTGAATGATGTCTTATTAGTGCCCTGTCAAACTGCTGGACAACACCTCCACTCTACAATCCTACACCCACGTAAGGAGGCTGCATTTGGTGGACACCTACATTATTAGTGCCTCCATCTCACTGCTGTCTAGAAAGGGAGCAGCCTCCTATCCCACACTTGGAATTTTTCCCCTCAATCTCTATGGTTAGTCTGTCTCCAAGCATGCCTGCACTCTGTTCTCGGCTCGTCCACCTCAGCTAGCTGGCCCCACTTTGGCTGGCCAGCTGTGCAATCAAGTACACTTGTCACTGTCTTGTTGAAAGTTCCTAATCTTTCTTTTAATCACCTAAAATTTTTTGTCATTGTCATTGTTTCTTACCATTAGCAATGTAGGAGAAGATAGATTGCTACTTACTGTAAAGAAGACACATTAAGTTGCAGACAGGCTCAATTAAGACACTTGCACAAAGCTTTAGGCCACAACCTTCATCAGCAAGAGAGGAAACACACACACACACACACACACACACACACACACACACACACACACACACACACAGTGCACTGTCAAGAGTTTGTGGGGCTGGGAGGTGGAGAGAAAAGGAGCAAAAAAAAGGCAAGCAATGGGGTAAGATGGGTGGACATATTGGTAGAGAACGGCAGGCAGAGGGTGGAAGACAAGAATGGTAAGGAGGTGATACAATGTGGGTGGGGGAGGGGGAGGTAGACAGTGGGTCATTGTAGGTTGAGGCCGGAGTAATTACGTGAGCGGAGAAAGTGTTGTAAGGATAACTCCCACTGCGCAGTTCAGAAAAGCTGGTGGTGGAGGGGATGATCCAGGTGGCTTGGGTAGTGGAGCAGCCATTGAAGTCAAGCATGTTATGTTCTGCTGCGTGTTGTGCTACAGGGTGGACTAGTTTGCTTTTGGTTGGAGTTTGGCAGTGGACATTCATCCTAGTGGACAGCTGGTTGGTAGTCATAACTATATAAAAAGCTGTGCAGTGATTGCAGCAGAGCTGATAGATCACATGACTGCTTTCACAAGTGGCCTGGCCTCTGATGGAGTATGATAAACCTGTGACAAGACTGGAATCGGAAGTGCTGAGTTTGTGGATTGGGCAGGTCTTGCACCTGGATCTTCGCAGGGAAATGATCCTTGTAGCAAGGGTTTGGGATTGGGAATGGTATAGGAATATGCTTGGATGTTGTGAAGGTTGAGTGAGTGACGGAACACCACTTTAGGAAGGGTGGAAAGTATCTTGAGTAGTATGTCCCTCGTTTCAGGGCATGATGATAGGTAATCAAAGCCCTGGCAAAGGATTTGGTCCAATTGTTCCAGTCTGGGGTGGTATGAGTGGCAAAGGGGGCGCTCCCCCAGACCTAGTCCACAAACAAACCTGCTGCGCCATTTCCCCTCACAACCTGAACCGTCCCACCACCCCCAAGAACCAGCCCCGAAGGAATCCTAAAGTGGTGTTCCGTCGCCCACCCAACTTGCACAATCTCCGGTTCCATACCTGTGCCACTCCCAATCCCAACCCCCTGCTACAAGGATCATATCCCCATGGAAGACCAACGTGCAAAAGCTGCCCAATCCACCTGCCCAGCATTTCTTATTCCAATCCTGTCACAAGTTTATCCTACCACATCAGAGGCTGGGCCACCGGTGAAAGGAGACATATGGTTTATCAGCCCTGCTGCAATCACTGCACCGGTTTTTATATTGTTATGACTACCTGTTGGTAGTCATAATGCAGCTATCACTTGGGGTGAAGCAGCCATCTGGAAGGGTTGGGGAAGAAGAAGGGGAAGGGATAGTAGTGTACAGCTGTCCACTAAGATGAATGGGCACTGCCAAACTCCAGTCAAGAACAAGCTAGTCCACTCTATAGCACAACAAGAAGCTGAACATCACACACCTGGATCCTCCCATTCACCACCAGCTCTTCTGAACTGCGCAGATGGGAGCTATCCTTACAACACATTCTCTGCTCCTACTACCCTCAGACCCTCCACCCGACAGTTTCCACTCCCTCTGTCCTATTGTCTCCTCCCCATTTTTGTCACCCACCCTCTGTCAACACACCTGCACACCTTTCCCCACTCTTCTCCTTTTTCGTGATTTCCCTAAATCACTTCAGGCAAATGCTGGGATGGTTCCTTTGAAAGGGCACGGCCGATTTCCTTCCCCATCCTTCCCTCACCCGAGCTTGCGCTCCGTCTCTAATGACCTCGTTGTCGACGGGATTTAAACACTAATCTTCTCCTCCTCCTCCTCCTCCTCCTCCTCCTCCTCCTTTTTCACTCCTACCTCCCTGCCTCAACCTCCTGACCCCGTGCCTGTTGGCATTCTACTTCCTGCACACTCTGGCAGACAGCATTTTTCTCTCCCCCCACCTAAACACTGCTGTCCCTTCCCCTTTCCAGTGCCCTCCAGATTGCTGCTTCCATCCCAAGTGATTGTTGCATACTGGCCCGAGCTGCCGAATTTGGTGGTCATGTGTGCTCAAAGTGTGCTTGCTTGAGCGTATGAATGGTGTGTGTGTTTCTCTTTTGCCGATGAAAGCTGTGGCAAGAGCTTCGTGTAAGTGTCGTTTAATTGTACTTGTCTGCAACTTAAAATGACTTATTTATGGTAAGCAGCAATCTGTCATTTCCTACTTTGCTGATATTCCTACCTGGAGTTTCTATTGTTTGATTTCTTGCAATCAGAATATGCATTAGATACATTGTTACTTCCTAGCCTGAAGAAAATTAATTTATCATTTATTGTTCATGTCACAATGGTTCACTGCGTTTTGTAGCAAAAATGTCAAAGAAGTGAATCTATGTGAAGGATACACACGAGAATCATTGGAGTTACTACTATTTTTACTTAGTGATCCTGAGGATTCTGAAACAGATAATGAATATGTTTCAGACATGTGGGCACTGAGTCATGTTTAGTTCTACATCATGATAATAGCAGTCCAAATAGTACCAGTGTTTGGAATTGAGGTTTCTGGTGGATACCACTGTTGTTGACTTGCTTCATGTTCATACATATGGAGAACCTGTTGCAGGCAGCAGATTGACAAAATAAAACACAGAGGAAGACTACCTCCTTTATTTATTTGCCACTGAGATGTTAGAGTGTGTGGTTCAGCAGTCAAATCTGTATGTAGAGCACTTGAAACAAAAATGGCAATCTGGTCAGACCGTGAGACAACAAAGAACTGGAAACAATTAACTATAGATGAGTAAGTGGAATGGTATGAAAACCTTGAAGATTATATTTGTGTTTCCATAAGTAGTGTACTGCTGGAGTACAGAACCTGCTCTAGGTCAACCCGATATATCAAAGTCTGTGACATGCAGATATTTCAAAAAGATATGTCAAACTATTTTTAAAAAAATAGCAGTAGTATGAATCCTCCAAGACAGCATCCAAATCGTGAAAACTTCACTAGGTCATAACTCATAACTTTTCTAAACAACACAAACTGCCAATGAGGTATTAGCTGTGAATGAATGGAAGATATATTTCAAAGGGATGTGCATTGCTCAGGCAGTATATGCTTTTGAAATCAGGTAAACAAGGGTACAAATTGTGGTGTGTAGCAGACTCAAAAACAGGCCATGTCACAAAATTTGTTATTTGCACAAGGAAGTCAGACAACAGGTCTACAGACAATTCTGTAGAAGAGTGAGTAGTCATTAGCCTGAGCCGTGACCTGTGTGTAGCGTTTGACAACTTCTTCACCACTGTGAACGTAATGCTGATGTTATTGATCAGTTGCATCTATTCTACAGACACTGTGAGAAAAAAAAACAAGAAATGACTGCCTTGAGTGGTGAAACAGAAATGTAACTAGGAAAGAGGAGCAGTTCAATTCCAATGCAAACTTGGTACTGCAGCTATAAAATTGATGGACAACAAACCTACCACTATTTTGACTACCTCAGATGACACAAGACACACTACACTTGTCTCAAGAAAGAGCAGGGGTAAAACTGCCAGAACTGTAACAATATACAGTAGTGTAATGGGAGGCAAAGATCACTTCGACCAACTAAGAAAACGTTATGCATTAGATCAATGTTCACATAAGTGGTGGCATCATATTATCTACTTCTTACTAAATGTGGCAATTCTAAATGCCATTGTATTGTACAAAATGAATATAGGTTAAGAAAAAAATTAAGATTAGTTTAACTTTCAAGTAGGACTCTCAAAGCAATTGACAGATTCGTTCTCATCCTGCTCAAAAAAAGGCCATCCACTAACCTTATAACCAAGAGAAAAACCTTAGCAGATCATGTGCATGTGGCAAAAGTGGGAGATCATATGCCTATTTAGGAAAAAACACACAGACGGTACTGCATGTGTTCTACTAAAGCGTGAGGCAAGACAACAAAATACATATGCAGCTCCCGCAGAGTGCCCCTGTGTGTACATAGAACCATGCTGCCTCCAATATAATAGACAATAAAAAGGTAAAGTTGAAAGTCATTTGAACATTCATTTGGGAAATATATATTACTTGTTTACAGGCACTTAATTTACTATGAATATAAATCATTTGGAAAGAAAGTGGAAATGTTCTTGAAATAATGTTAAATAAATACACAAAATGCAGTTGATTTTTCACTTGAAATGGCAACTTACAACAGCTGGCAAAAGGGTCAGTGGGAAGAATACTTACTACCTTAGTTTTTGTCCTAATTCACAAAAATTAAATATAGTCAATTTGATAATAGCTCTAATATTGTACCAAAAAAATTAACTTATGTGAATTGCTACAAAAATGTGCCCACAAAATGAGTTAAATAGTTAAAATTGATTTATCTGTCTTCTTATAGGCACCTTTCATAGAGGTTTTCCTTTCTTTCTATCATCTGATCTGGTGGTCAAGTGATAAGTGCATTTCTGGAGATCATATGGTCATGGAATCAGTTCCCAGTCTGACCACGGAATTTTCAGGATTCCTTTGACCTAACTTTCACCTCTCAGAAGGGAACATCCCTATCGCACCCCCCTCAGATTTAGTTATAAGTTGGCACAGTGGATAGGCCTTGAAAAACTGAACACAGATCAATCGAGAAAACAGGAAGAAGTTGTGTGGAACTATGAAAAAATAAACAAAATATACAAACTGAGTAGTCCATGCGCAAGATAGGCAATATTAAGGACATTGTGAGCTCAGGGGCGCCGTGGTCCCGTGGTTAGCGTGAGCAGCTGCGGAACGATAGGTCTTTAGTTCAAATCTTCCCTCGAGTGAAAATTTTACTTTCTTTATTTTCGCAAAGTTATGATCTGTCCGTTCGTTCATTGACGTCTCTGTTCACTGTAATAAGTTTAGTGTCTGTGTTTTGCGAACGCACCGCAAAACCGTGTGATTAGTTGACGAAAGGACGTGCCTCTCCAATGGGAACCGAAAACATTTGATCGCAAGGTCATAGGTCAACCGAGTCCTCCACAGGAAAACACGTCTGATATATTCTATACGACACTGGTGACAGCATGTGCGTCATATGACAGGAATATGTTGTCGACCCACCTAACTAGGACACTTGGCGAATGGGTAAAAAGATTCTTCTACCTTGCCCGATTTAGGTTTTCTTGTGGATGTGATAATCACTCCCAAAAAAGTGATGAAAACATAAGAGTTTGTCACACAAACTGAAAATAAAAAGTTAAACTTTTCACTCAAGGGAAGATTTGAACCAAGGACCTCTCGTTCTGCGGCTGGTCGCGCTAACCACGGTACCACGGCGCTCCTGAGCTCACATTGTCCTTAATATTGCCTATCTTGCACATGGACTAATCAGTTTGTACATTTTGCTTATTTTTTCGTAGTTCCACACAACTTCTTCCTATTTTCTCGATCGATCTGTGTTCAGGTTTTCAAGGCCTATCCACTGTGCCAACTTATAACTAAATCTGAGGGGGGTGCGATGGGGAGGTTCCCTTGTCAGTAGTGAGAGTTTGCCAGGAGCAATATGTGGTTCAAATCCCATGTTAAACTGTAGGTCCCCTTTCTCCCGTAGGATTACTCAGTTATCTTAGGGACGTGCAAGTCACCAAAATGTTACACAATTGCAAGACATGCATCAGACATTGAGTCTCGCAGAATTATAATTGTAATCGTATTTCTTTCTGTTCTCTAGTTTACTCTCACATTAGCTTCACAGTCTACTCGTAGAGCTGTCACTTGCAACACAAGTATAAAATCTACTCTGTGTAATGTATAAAATTTTACAAGATATTGCTTGAAATGATTCATCCTCTAGTACCAATTTCTGGGAGCAATGAGAATCGAAGTTAAAGTGTAGGTTTTTACTGAAATGTTCCATGGATCATATTCACCCATAGATCACAGTCACAATGAATATTATTATGTGGAATATATCTAAAAACAAATATGATGTGACTTACCAAACGAAAGCCCTGGCAGGTTGATAGACACACAAACAAACACAAACATACACACAAAATTCAAGCTTTCACAACAAACTGTTGCCTCATCAGGAAAGAGGGAAGGAGAGGGAAAGACGAAAGGATGTGGGTTTTAAGGGAGAGGGTAAGGAGTCATTCCAATCCCGGGAGCGGAATATTTAAATATGTCTGCTTGTGTCTGTATATGTGTGGATGGATATGTGTGTGTGTGTGTGTGTGCGAGTGTATACCCGTCCTTTTTTCCCCCAAGGTAAGTCTTTCCGCTCCCGGGATTGGAATGACTCTTTACCCTCTCCCTTAAAACCCACATCCTTTCGTCTTTCCCTCTCCTTCCCTCTTTCCTGATGAGGCAACAGTTAGTTGCGAAAGCTTGAATTTTGTGTGTATGTTTGTGTGTCTATCGACCTGCCAGCGCTTTCGCTTGGTAAGTCACATCATCTTTGTTTTTAGATATATTTTTCCCCATGTGGAATGTTTCCCTCTATTATATTATTATGTGGAATGTTTTAATTGAACAAAAGATTACACAGATAATTTATAAATATATTTATATAATTGGCCATTCACAGGTTTTTGATTGATTGCTTATTTCTATTGAAGAACTGTTAAAGAGAGGAAGCATTAATCAATATTTTTGTAATCCATTTTGCTACCCGTCAAACATTCTATTTCCTCAGGCATATTGTTAGATACGCTGCTGTGTATTTCCTTCCTTCCCGTGTCCCGAGTTAAATTCAGTAGAGAGCAATGCATATAATTTGTCCTTATAGTACTGCATTTATGAATGTCATTGTTGCCCTCTAAGTGCAATGAACTGTTGAGAGCAAATTCAGCGTCCGCGCTCCTGGTCTAGTGGCTAGCATTGCTGTCTCTGGATCACGGGTTTGATTCCCGGCCGGGTGGGGATTTTCTCTGCCTGGGGACTGGTGTTTGTGTTGTCCTCATCATTTGTGAACATGTTGAGATTGGGCTGTGTAAAGATTGGACTGTGTAAAGTGTGTACAGATTGGGACTTTGTACAGTCACTGATAATAGCACAGTTGAGCGCCCCACAAACCAATCGTCGACATCAGCAAATTCAATTGGTGAATAAATATACTGTGGGGCAGTGGTTAATATTCATAACTGCCTAAACGCGCGCGCGCGCGCGCGCGCGCGCGCGTGTGTGTGTGTGTGTGTGTGTGTGTGTGTGTGTGTGTGAGAGAGAGAGAGAGAGAGAGAGAGAGAGAGAGAGAGAGAGAGAGAATCTGGCACTTGTTTTTTCCAGCCTCTTTTGTTGAATCTACACTGCATGATAAGTGTGTTGTGTGGGAATAGTATCGTCTGCCTTATTGACCTGCTTTGCAGGGCAGCCTGCACTTAACGAGCAAGAAATAATTTTCTGGCATGTAGGCTGCCCTGTGTGACAGGTGTGTAACATTGAAGTAGTATTGCTTGCTTCATCAACCTGTTGTGCAAGGGCTACACGTGGTGATGGGTTTGGCTCAAGGTGTTTTGAGACTGATAAAGGTGTTGGACAGAGAGGGGACAGGAGGGGATGGACAGAGAGAGGGGGAAAGAGTAGAAGGAGAGTCAGGAAAGTGGGGAGGAGGTGATAGACAGATATAGGTGAGAGGATGAGGCGGACACACAGTCGAAAGGAGGAAGTAGTGGACACTATAGAGGGGAAGGAGGAGATGAGTGTGACATATGTGTTGAATGCATACGCAGGCAAAGACATGAGGAAAATGTTAATTTCTTATAATGGTGTTGGAGTAATATATACTTTACAAATTTCTTTTTCAAAACTGCAAACTAAGGCAAAGACAAACTATAATATTTGTAGTTCTCCAAAAACAACAATCCAAGACCCAGAAAAATGTTTGAGTTAATTATTTTAGGTTTGGTACCATTAAATTATGAAGGTAATAAAACATATATTCAGAATTTTGAAAATGCTTTTGATTTCTATTATTTTATTTCTGGTTCCAAGAAGGGGTATGGGATAAGAACAAACTTGCAAAATTAAAGTTTGATTATATTAAATGCATTCTAATAAAGATATGGGAAGATTAGTACCATATTTACTGCTTAAGTTTTGAATTTTTATCTTTAAAACATTTGTTTTATGTTCAAATATGCCAAGGAAAACTATACAGCATATGATATTTACATAGCTGAAATATGCTCATCAGAATTTTTGTGGTATTTCTATTGTATTTCCTTTAAGATAGTTCTAAATTATATAAAATATCATTAGTTTTCCTGTTTTCTTCATTTTCTGTTTTGCAGTGTTATCCCCAAACAACACTAAGATAAAACTTAAAAGATACTTCAATAGTCCTAATTGCTTTCACAAATAATAACTGGAATCTCAACAAGACAAACACTGATAACGTTGTACCACATTGGCATTCACTAAAAAAATGTGAGTGTACCTAGGAAGTTTGACAATCAGTGCGGGCTGGCAGTTGACCCCGCACAAAAATAAATATAATATATTGCACCTAAATAGGCAATGGAATCCCTTACTGTACAGTTACACTGTAGACGAAAATAACTAGAAATAGTAACTACTGTAAAATACATAGAAGTAACCATCTTGAGTGAGTACAAAACAAACTGTAGGAAAAATAGATGCCAGGTGAAGAGTAATAGAACACAATTTTGAGGAAATGAAATTCACCTTAGAAAGAAGTGGTTTGCAAAACATGTTTTCGGCTGATTCTTGAGTATTACTCAGTCTGGATTGATAGAAGAGAGAGACTAAAAGCAACAAAGAGGGGCATGTTTCATTACAGGATCATTTAGTCGGTTGGAAATTCTTATTAAAAATGTTCAACAATTGTCAGTGGCAGACACTACAAGAGAGATGCATCACAGAGATTTTTACTGTTGAAATTCCTTCAGTGTATGTTCCAGGAAGATCAGGTAACATATACCTTGCAGACAAGAAAATCGTCAAATTACAGCTAATATTGTGTTCTACTGACAACAGTTCTTCCCACAAGCCATTCCTGAATGGAGCAGAGAAGAGGCAGCAGGTACTAGTATAAGAGGTGCCCTCTACCATACACCACGAAGAGATTCTGGAGTATAGGTGTAGATAATATTTAATAAATTACACAGTATTTTTACTTTTTATCAACCAAACTTAATGTTGATATTCTTCTTTACTGATTGCTAATAGAAATTCATCCTTTATCTGTTACGAGCAAAAAGTTTTCTTAAAATCAGCGACTGCCAGACAAAGCAGCAATTCTTACGCATTTCTTCAATGTAATATTTAAGTCAATCTTGCAAAAGATATGTGTCACTGTGTCCACTTCTAAAGCTAGATTTTTCCTTTGGCTGATTAACTTGGTGTTGATAGACAATATTTTGTGCGTTATGGAGAGGTAGCTGCTAGATTTGTAATTTTTATGTCTTGTTTGTCTGTTTTTTTGTGAAGTGAAATAATTAGAGCATTGATTCAGTTTCAGGGCATTGTCCCTACCCCCCTCCCCCACCCCACTCTCATTTTTAACAGTTTTGCAAATTATTTATTTCTCTTTTTCCAACTTAACCCATATTTATTGACACATCATCTCCATTCCTCAGGGGGAACTTTCTTTTTTCATACTTCGTACAGATTTATGCGCCTCGTTTGGTATTAATTCCACAGTGCCATTATTTTTATTAATAGCTGCCTGTGTCTTGAATTATAGGAAAATTTAAAGAATTTTTGAAATGCTTATATAGTTTTCTCTGTGTTGTTATCTGTTCTTGTATCATCTGCATGTAAACAGATGAAGGTCAAGGCTACCCAACACAAACTGTTATTTTCTTTTCTCAATACTTTTATTGCTTTCAGTTGCCGTTGCACTGTCTGTTTGGATCCTCTTGAAGACATCACTGAACAGTTTTGTTTAGATCAGTAGATTCTATAATGCCCTTATTATTATTTGCTTGAAATTTTCACCTTCTCCATGATAGTTATCTTAATGTTTTAATCTCCTTTTGTCATATTTGAACATCATTTGTTCTTTGCCTAAATACTTTTGTTAAATAAAAGTTTCCAACATGCTGAAATTGCAGCTTAATTTTATCGGACAGATCTGTGTATTCTTAAATAAATTATTATAATCTCAACTTCATCACTTGCATTTCAAATCCTATATTGGAACCTTATATCCTGTACATTTTCTTTATTGTCTGGTATAGCATTATAAAATTCTACGAATGTATGACCTCTGTAATTTCTGGCAACATATCAGAAACATTGCAGTGATGAATCAGTTTTTAGTCTTGCACCAATAGTTGACTGAAGTTTCCCATTTTCATCTCGTAATGGTCTCTGCTGTAAGTTGCGAGGTTCTAAAACTGTTTTGAGACACATCCTACCTCCTCATTGGTACATCAGTGTAATGCCACATAGCCTTCAATCATTTACATGGAGTATCTTTTCATTCTTTTTAAACTGAATCTTACTAATTTGCCTGTGATTCTTCTAATAGTTCTTGTATCAGTCTTCTTTTTCTTGCTTAAAACACCAAGCCTACACGTGAGTTTCATACCATGACTTAATTTCTGATCATCCCATTTGATTGTATTTGTCTTCTAGTTTCACTAACCCATTGTGAGATTCTAAATTGTACAGTTTATTGTCCCTAAATTAAAATTAATTTAGTTTCTATTTTCCATGTTATTGTCACTTTAGCCAAATGTGTTGTGGAAATGTGTGAGCATAAAAGTACGTGGGTATCCCTCAAACCCTTATTACATTACCAGAATTCACTTATTCCACTATCCCCAACACTATGCCACCTGGGCCAGACTACTGATGTCCCAGGCACAAGCACTTGGCAGTAGGATCTCTGAAAAATCTATCCATGGTACACCGGGTACCCAGAGTCTGAAGAGTTTGGCAAGGCATATGAACTGTGCTAACATTGGTATAGCATTTCCTGTTGGAATCTCAGCCTAGATCTGAGTGCTTATAAATCTCAAGCAATGGATTTAACACTAACATTTCATATGCTGCTCCATTACATTTAGGGCATGCAGCATATGAATTCCACTTCTTCTGATTTTTCTGCTCTGAGTCATTCAGCCATCTTCAGAATGAGCCGAAGGACTGACACTTATGCACACGCTCCGTCCTTTGGCTGCAGATACACAAGGCACCAGAAACATTGATTAGCAGCAAAGAGGTACAACATATGCATGAATTAGAACTGTGGCTGCATGGTCGGTCCACACTGGGATATCAGAAGTATCGCTGTGAACTGTACTGTGCTGACATCTTTGTGAGTTTATTACAGAAAGACCACAAAGACAAGGTATCTTGTAAACCCCAGACCTTTGAAGTGCCAAACTATCATCAATGGCACCCAGGAACGTTGCTCTCTTTGTTGCAGGGGGAAAAGTCACTTTGTGTTCGCTGAGGATCCGTCCTATTTTTGACGATAAGCTTACCACGTATAGCAGGAAAGCCATGGATTTAAACCTTTCCATGTCTTCATCTGCATTCCTTATGCCCACCGATGGCTTCATTCGTAGTACCTTATGTATCTGCTGTGGAGAATACCCATTGACTTCAAAAAATCTCTTGCTCTCATGAGCAACGATTTGTGTACCTGAGTTCTGAGAACACTCGTCATCTAGAGAGGGTTGTGACAACTATTTGCACTTAAATGTAAATCCGTATGCTTTGGTTTTCGATATACTGCATGTCCCAAAGTACCATCAACTTTGTGTCTTACCAAAACATCCAGAAATAGAAGGTACGCTTCTTTTGCGATCTCCATTGTAAACTGGATTTGTCTATTAATAGCATTCTGATGGTTTAAAAATTCTTGTAATTTATCTTGACCATGGGGCCGCACTACAAATGTGGCATCAGCATACCTCTTCAAAATACTTTGGAACTGAAGCTAGCAGATTCCAGTGCCTTTTCCTCGAAGTCCTCCATAAACCAGTTGGCCACCAAGAACGACAAAGGACTACCCATGGCGACACTGTCTGGGTCTTCAAAAAATTCCTTATTAAATAAAAACTATGTTCAGCTCATGACATGTTTAAATGAAGCTGAAAACTCATTATCAGAGGTTTTTCCAACAACAGACAATGATTCTAAAAGGGGAACCTCTGTGAATAACAATACTTCACTAATATATCAGAACTGTTCAGTTTCATTGTTTTTAGTCTGCCAGTGAAGTCCACAGAGTTACATATGCGATGAGCACATTTCCGCCCAGTAAGTTATAATATTGTGCCCTGCCCCGACGTAATAATTTTTTTTTTTCTATCGAAATATTAAGAATTAACGATATAATTTAAGCACGAAGTCAATGAACTGCGCTGGAAGTCAGTGAATGTGTATGCCCAGAATAATGTGAGCGGCGTATCTTTATTATCTGTGTTTTGTTCTATATAATAATGCGCTCCCGTCTTTTCTTCTTCTTCTTCTTCTTCTTCGATCGCGCGCCTTTCCGACAGCATCTTACGCTAACAGGCAAATGAACTAAACTTGTATTCCTGTTAGAAATTTGTTTAATCATTCCATTATTGTCGCCAATTACGACTACTGATAGGAACTTAATGAATACTTTATTCTTTCGCTCCAGAGTTGAGCTAAGATCATTGTAGTTCCCAAGTATTTCGCCGAAATACGGCACAATTCTTTGTTATATCCAAAACTGAGAATTATTCACAAAATGTTAGATTTCATTACAAAAAACTTATTTTGTGAAATAATAATTTTTAATTTAACATTTCTTTAATTTCGTAGTAGCAATCACAAATGCCCAATTTTAAATGTTATAGATGTTTATTTTACTAAATTTTTCTTACGATGCCTACGGGACACTCACGAGATTAAATTAAATCATTCTGAATCTCTCGTGAGGCGAGAAGCTAGTTAGAAATTTCCTTGTGATTACAAAAACACGAATTAAACGCTTTTTAGCACGCTACTAGGCTACTGACCTTCACTTCAAGCAATAAAAGGTAAAAAAGAGTAGAATAAACTAAGAAGTGAAGTGATTATCTTATGCATTTGATAGTATTGTGTGCATTTTCTGATAAAATAATTTTTCTACTATACTAAAAAACTAAAGAGTGGCGTGTGTGAAATGCTTAATTCATTTACTTTTAGTTAATGATACGAAGTGATACCTCTAATTAATCCACGTACTAATAGTTGAATGTGATATTTAAGCAATAAAAATAACATGCCTCGTGCTCATATTTAAAAATAAAAAAATCAAGAATAATTGGGATACATTGAGTTGAAGAAATTCTGCTTAATAACCACAAAATGCTAATTCATACGAATTACGATAAGAACTTGAGATATCGTCAATTGCTATTTCGAGACATAATTAGTTTTGAAATATTTATTCAATTTCTGAATTATTACAAATATACGAATATAGTTAAGCTTATTTTACATCCATTACAGCTTACGCTAGCTGAAGCATAAATTTCCATCGTCATATCCACCCATAGTTCTAAAATACCATAGTTGAAGCTTTAGTATAAGGTCTTAATAACAACACTACATGTTTGACACAGTTGTAGGTTGGAGAGCCAATATTGCTAACTATTGGACACATAGGAACATCTTCCTTACGGATCCTTGGAAGTCCATAAAGCCTCGGAGGAACCGTACCACTTGGTTTCAAATCTTGCGCAACTTCTGGTGGAAAAGCATTCAGAAGTGAAGCAGTCTTTCTTGCTACCTGGTTGTTGGGATCTTTATGATCTTCCAGTATCTGCTTTCTCTCAGTAAACTGTACATTTTATCATAACTGTCATCACGAGACATTAAAACAGTGGCATTAGTTTTATCAGCTGGAGGAACCACCATCATGGTATCCTGGCGAAGCTTACGTAGTGCAGCCCTCTTTGCCACAGATTTATTACTCCATTGTGGCAAGGCCTTCATAACTGCTGTACAAGTTACACATATTTTTCTGCCGAATCAAAAGAAAGCTTTGGAACAGTCTCTTCAGTAGCATTGATGAAGGAAGGTTTTGCTAACTCTTGTGGCATCGGCGCAAAGTTCAATCCTTTACTTAAAACCATCATTGTAGCTTACCTGGCATATTAATGACACAAGTTCCATGAACTGTAGGGTAGCTCCGCAGACATCTCCAGACACAGGTGATAGAGTTGTTCAGAAACCAGATCCAGTTTTTGATGGGTAAACCAGATCCTTTCCTCAACAATAGAGCACAAGCCATCCTTAAAATCTTCTTCATGGCAGTCGTAAAATGTACTAACCTGGTAAACTATGGAATTGTGCCATGGTCACGGCATTTTAATGAAAAGGTTGTTGTTGTTGTTGTGGTGGTGGTGTTGGTGGTGGTGGTGGTCTTCTTCTGTCCTGAGACTGGTTAGATGCAGCTCTCCATGCTACTCTATCCTATGCAAGATGCTTTATCTCCCAGTACATACTTCAACATGTCCTACCAACCGATCCCTTCTGATCAAGTTGCCACAAACTCCTCTTCTCCCCAATTCTAGTCAATACCTCCTCATTAGTTATGTGATCTACCCATCTAATCTTCAGCATTCTTCTGTAGCACCACATTTCGAAAGCTTCTATTCTCTTCTTGCCCAAACTATTTATCGTCCATGTTTCACTTCCATACATGGCTACACCACATACAAATACTTTCAGGAACGACTTCCTGACACTTAAGTCTAGACTCGACGTTAACAAATTTCTCTTCTTCAGAAACGATTTCCTTGCCATTGCCAGTCTACATTTTATATCCTCTCTACTTCGACCATCATCAGTTATTTTGCTCCCCAAATAGCAAAACTCCTTTACTACTTTAAGTGTCTCATTTCCTAATTTAATTCCCTCAGCATTAATTCGACTACATTCCATTACCTTCGTTTTTCTTTTGTTGAAGTTCATCTTATATCCTCCTTTCAAGCCACTATCCATTCCGTTCAACTGCTCTTCCAAATCCTTTGCTGTCTCTGAGAGAATTACATGTCATCGGCGAACCTCATAGTTTTTATTTCTTCTCCATGGATTTTAATACGTACTCCGAATTTTTCTTTTGCTTCCTTTACTGCTTGCTCAATATACAGATTGAACAACATCTGTCTTACTCCCTTCCCAACCACTGCTTCCCTTTCATGTCCCTCGACTGTTATAACTGCCATCTGGTTTCTGTACAAATTGTAAATAGCCTTTCGCTCCCTGTATTTTACCCCTGCCACCGTCATAATTTGAAAGAGAGTATTCCCGTCAACATTGTCAAAAGCTTTCTCTAAGTGTACAAATGCTAGAAACGTAGGTTTGCTTTTCCTTAATCTAGCTTCTAAGATACGCCGTAGAGTCAGTATTGCCTCATGTGTTCCAACATTTCTATGGAATCCAAACTGATCTTCGCCGAGGTTGGCTTCTACCAGTTTTTCCATTCGTCTGTAAAGAATTCGTTAGTATTTTGCAGCCGTGACTTATTAAACTGATAGTTTGGTAATTTTCACATCTGTCAACACCTGCTTTCTTTGGGATTGGAATTATTATATTCTTCGTGAAGTCTGAGGGTATTTCGCCTGTATCATACATTTTGCTCACCAGATGGTAGAGTTTTGACAGTACTGGCTGTCCCAAGGCTATCAGTAGTTCTAATGGAATGTTGTCTACTCCTGGAGCCTTGTTTCGACTTAGGCCTTTCAGTGCTTTGTCAAACTCTTCACACAGTATCATATCTCCCATTTCATCTTCATCTACATTCTCTTCCATTTCCATAATATTGTATAGATCCTCTATATACTCCTTCCACCTTTCTGCTTTCCCTTCTGTGCTTAGAAGTAGGTTTCCATCTGAGCTCTTGATATTCATAGAAGTGGTTCTCTTTTCTCCAAAGGTCTCTTTAATTTTCCTGTAGGCAGTATCTGTCTCACCCCCTTGTGTGATAAGCCTCTACATCCTTACATTTGTCCTCTAGCCATGCCTGCTTAGCCATTTTGCACTTCCTGTCGATCTCATTTTTGAGACGTTTGAATTATTTTTTGCCTGCTTCATTTACTGCATTTTTATATTTTCTCCCTTCATCAATTAAATTCAATATTTCTTCTGTTACCCAAGGATTTCCACTAGCCCTTATCTTTTTACCTACTTGATCCTCTGCTGCCTTCACTACTTCATCCCTGAAAGCTACCCATTCTTCTTCTACTGTATTTTTGTTCCCTTATGCTCTCCCTGAAACTCTGTACAACCTCTGGTTTAGTCGGTTTATCCAGGTCCCATCTCCTTAAATTGCCACCTTTTTGCAGTTATTTCAGTTTTAATCTACAGTTCATAACAGTTCAGAGTCCACATCTGCCCCTGGAAATGTCTTAAAATTTAAAACCTGTTTCCTAAATCTCTGTCGTACCATTATATGATGTATCTGAAACCTGTCAGTATCTCCAGGCTTCTTCCATGTATGAAAAGCTTAAAGAGATTAATAACTTCACTCTCAAGTGTCATAGCTTATCCAATCACCGAACACTTAAGACTGTCTCCTCCACGAAGAGGTACTTGGTGTGCATCTTTTCTGGTGCAATGACTGCTCCGTTAAATTTCAGTTGTGCAGCCATATGAATTCCACTTCTTCTTCTTCTGATATTTTGGCTATGTGTTGTTCAACAATCTTCAAAGTGAGTTGAAAGACTGACACCTCAGCACTCACTCCCTCCTTTTGAACTCGGAGTGCACCACTGTGCGTGCAGCTCAGCTACACAAGGCGCCAGATACGTCGATCGGTGGCAAGGTAGAGTCCGCGCAGAATACCATGGCCGGTAGATTCGCAGTCGGCAGGGCACGTGTGGGGAGAACAGTAATAGTGGGGGTACGTGCAGGTGCTGTAGGGAAAATGTCGAGTGCTGGAGGGGAAGTGCTGTTGTAAACTGAAGCTCGGGTTTTTTGTAAATATCAATTGGGTTCCGTCCATACCCACACTTTCATGGTGACAATTCAAAAAGATATGTCACCTCTACTTTGGTTAGTATTTAAAAGAATTCTACCGAAAATGGAGCGATTTATTTTTGGTTTGCTTGTTAACCATATGCAACTTTCAGAGAAGCTTCATGAGTGGCGGATTTTGAGTAAAATGTGCACATTTCTCTTGCTGCCACGTTAAGGGGAGCCGGAGGTGGTCAAATCCAAAAAATTACGATTTTTTTTTTTTTGCTACCGAAAATTAATTGGAACATTCTTCTTTAATGTAAACTTTGAATTATTGTTCTACTCGCCCTAGAAGTGGAGTTATTACCATTTTCCCCCACGCCTGCAGAGGAAATGGGCGGCCGCTGAATGCATCTAACACCCTCTCGTGACTTCCTGGCGAACTGCTTGGGATTTTCTCGGCCTATTACGCATACAGCGCCTTATGTTACGCATACAGCGAGTGTGCAAGGCTTGGCTACATTGTTTTCTGTGACAAATGAAGCGCTAAGAGGGATTTGGTAGTGACATTAGATGGTTCCTGGCAAAAGAGGGGTCATAAATCCCTGAATGGGGTGGTAACTGCTACTTGTGGTGATAGTGCAAAAGTGATAGATGTTGCAATATTATCAAAACATTGTAGGTGCAAAAATAAAATCAAAAGAGAGCACAGTGGAACCTGTGAGGCAAATTTTAGTGGCTCAAGTGGAGCAATGGAAGTGGATGGAGTGAAACAAATTTTTGAATGTTCAGTTCCCAGATACAACGTTAGGTACAAATGCTACCTTGGGGATGGTGACTCCAAAGGTTTCAAGACTATAGAGGAACTGAAACCATATGGAAATGAATTTGTAGTTGAAAAGTTGGAATGCATTGGGCATGCGCAAAAGCGTATGGGTGCACGGCTTCGAAGGCTCAAACAAACTTTGGGTTCAAGTAAGCTCAGTGATGGAAAGACAATAGGAGGGAGAGGCAGGCTTACTGATGAGGTGATTGAACGTCTACAGAGATACTATGGGTATGCTATAAGGCAAATTACTAGTAATGTTAGTAACATGTGAAAAGCAGTGTGGGCATTGTTCCTTCATACTGCCTCTTCCAATGAATACCCTCAACACAGCCTGTGCCCAAAAGATTCCTGGTGCAAATATAATGCAAAAAAGGACTATGATCACAAACATGGTTTGCCAGCAGCTGTGATAAATGCAATAAAACCAATTTTTCATGACTTAGCACAGCCAGAATTGTTACACAAACGTCTACATGGAAAGACGCAGAATCCTAATGAGAGCGTAAACAATTTGATTTGGAAAGTGATTCCTAAAAGGGTGTTTGTAAGCATAAAAACACTGCACTTTGGCATTTATGATGCAATAGGAACCTACAGCCAAGGGAACAGTGTGAAGTTCTGAAGGCATTAGGATTTACAGCTGGGGTGAACACTGTACTAGCACTAGGATAAGAGGAGCAGAAAGAAGAGAAAGGCACATGAAGTATGATGGAACAACAGGCCAGAAAAGAAGACAGAAAAGGAAGCTTTTGGAGGATGAAGAAGAAGAACCTGATAATCCATCCTATAGTCCAGGAATGTATTGAGAAACTTTGATAGCCATTTCTTGTAAATTAGAATTTTTCGAATATAAGGAACATTTTCTCAAAATCCACTCAAGCTAGAGAGATGAAATTTTTATACAGCACTGCTAGTGGTAAAACTTACATTGTAACACAGCCATTTGGCAATATGTTCAGTAGTTTCATTTCAGTTTAATTATTATTATTGTTGGCGAATTTTCCCTAAAAGGAAATCGTTAATCTTATGACTTTGAAGGCTTGTTCTTCTTGTCCTTCCAGTACTCCTTCATTCTCTTGGAGAGGGCCTCTTTTCTCTCCTCAGACCATTCTTGTTTGGTCCGCTGTTTTAGCGCTTCTGACTTTACTTCCCAATTGTCTGTGTGTTTTCGGAAGGTGCTTCTGTCTGTGGTGTTTGTGGTGCCAATTGCTTGTAGGTCTTTTCGGAGTCCTTCCATCCAGGGTGTCGAGACTTTAAGTGTCTTGATGTGTTCTAGAATTTTCTTGGTTAGTCTTGTTTCAGGGAGTCTATCTAAATGTCCGTAGAATTTAAGGCGCCTTTTTCTCATATCGTTCTCGATGTTCGAATATGCTTCTACTGTTGAGTTCTTCTGTAGTCTGTAGCCATCTGGTGTGGGTCTTCCTCCTAAAATTTTCCTCGTGATTTTGCGTTCTTCTTTTTTGATTTCTTCAATTTTGATTTTCCTGTTGAGTGCTAGTGTTTCGCTGGCATACAGTACGGCGGGTTTGATCACTGTGTTATAGTGTCTGATCTTGGTGTTTCTGGAAATGCATTGTTTGTTGTAGACGTTTCGTACCATGCCTAGTGATTTCCGTGTCTTCTGTTGTCTGTCTTCGTAAGCCAGTTTCTCTGTTCCGGTCGGTTCGATGATTTCGCCTAGGTATCTGAAGTGTGTGACCCCTTTAATTTTGCCGTACTTGGTTGTGATGTCGTCGCCTTCTCTTGTTAGGACTTGCGTTTTTTCAAAAGAGATTTGTAGGCCGACTTTCTCGGCGCATTCTTTCAGGATTTCGATCTGTGTTTTTGCTGATGTTGGGTCATAGGTCAGTATCGCTAGGTCGTCTGCGAATGCTAGGTAAGGGATTTCCAGTCATTTCCTTCCTAATGTGACTGGTCTCCAGGTGTTTTGTCTCCTGACTTCAGCTTCCCATTCGCTCATTACTTTGTCCAGGACGATGTTGAACAATAGCGGGGATAGTCCATCTCCTTGTCTTAGGCCAGTGTGGATTTCAAAGGGGTCCGAGATTTCGCCCATGAATTAGACTTTGGATTTTGTATTGGTTAGTGTCTGTTCGATTAGTCTTCGGGTCTTTTGGTCTAGGCCTTTTTCTCTGAGGATTTGGATGAGGGACTTTCTGTCGATCGAGTCGTAAGCCTTTTTGAAGTCGACGAAAGTGCAGATGATTCTTTTGGGCTTGTCATGTGGGATTTTATGATTGATTTCAGGTTGAAGATTTGTTCGGGGCAGGCTCTGTTGGGTCTGAAACCCGCTTGGTATTCCGAGATGGCGGGTTCCAGTTGTCCTTGTGTTCTGGTGAGAAGGCAGGTTGATAGAATTTTGTAGATGACCGGTAGCAGGGAAATTCCTCTATAATTGTTTGTGTCTGTCCTGTCACCTTTCTTGTGTAGCGGGTGAATGAGTGCGGTCTTCCAGTCGGCAGGTATGATTTCGGTTGTCCAGGTGTTCTGTATGATTTGTGTGATTTCGTTTAGCGAGTTTGGTCCTAGGTTCTTCAGCAGTTCTGCTGTTATTCCGTCTTCACCGGCTGCCTTGTTGTTTTTCAGTTTCTTTATGCAGTGGAGGATTTCTTCTTTTGTTGGTGATGGTGAGTCTTCCGGTGTGTTGGCCGGTTCTCGGGGTTCGAAGGTTGAGTTAGGTTCCGGGCAATTTAGTAATTTTGAAAAGTACTTCGCGAGCTCTTCACAGTTTTCTTTGTTGGTAAGTGCCAGTTTTCCGTCTTCTTTTCTGAAGCAGAGGTTCTGTGGTGAGTATCCTTTGACTTGGTTGGCGAACGTCCTGTAGAAATCCCGTGTGTTGAAATTTCTGAAGTCTTCTTCGATGGAGTTTAGCTGATCGTTTCTGTATTTGCGTTTCTCTTGTCTTATTGTTTTCGATGTTTGTCTTCGAATTTCATAGAAGTTGTCCTGTGTTTCTTGTGTTTTGTTGCTGTTGTAGTTTGTGAAAGCTGTTCTTCGATTTTGTAGGGCGATTTCGCAGGTAGTGTTCCACCAAGGGTGCCTGGGTTTTCTAGTCAGCGGGATCAGTTCTTTGGCTGTGTTCACAATTTTTTGTTTAAAGCTGGTCCAATCTTTCGCCTCTTGTTTTTCCCAGTGTTCTGTGATGTTCGATTCTCTGATCTTTCTTGTATCAAATTTCGGTGAGGTCAATTTCTTTTTGTGTTGTCTTCTTGGTGTGAGTTTGATTTTGATTCTTGTTAGGTAGTGGTCCGAATCTATGTTGGCGCCTTTTCTCACTTGGACGTCGTGGATTTCTTTCTGGTATTCATAGGAGATTGCCACGTGATCTATCTGGAATTCGCCTAGTGAGTGGACTGGTGATCGCCACGTCTTTTGTTTCTTGGGCTTTTTCATCAGGGAGGTTGACATGATTTTGAGATTGTTTTGCTGGCAGAGTTCGATCAGTCTGGTGCCGTTTTTGTTGGTGAATTTGTGTGCAGGGAAATTTCCTACTGTTTTTCTGTAGCGTTTTTCTCTGCCGATTTGTGCGTTGAAATCGCCTAGTAGAATTTTAGCGTTGTCTTGGGGTATTTTTGCCAGGGTGGTTTCGAGTTTGTCCCAGAATTTGTCTGTTTCTTCTGGTTTGTCCTTGTTGTCTGCGTTCGTGGGGGCATGTACGTTGATGAGGGTGTATTTCTTGTTGGCGTGTTTGATTCGCATGGTCATGAGCCTGTTGTTGATCGCGTTGACTTCTTTTACTGAGTCTAGGATGTTTTTGTTTACTGCGAAGGCCATGCCGAGGAGTGCTCCTCCTTTGCCGATTTTCCTGTTGGTTCCACTCTTGAAGAATCTGTAGTTTCCGTAGTCTATTGTGTCTGAATCCGTGTATCTTGTTTCTTGTAGCGCTAGGATCGAGATCTTTTGACTGGTGAGTTCCGTTGTTAGATTGTGTAATTTTCCCGTTTGTATTAGTGTCTGTATGTTGAAGGTGCCAAAGTATGTGTGTGTTTTCTTGGGTAGTTTGCCAGAGCGCTCCGACTCGCCCTTTA
The DNA here is from genome assembly GCF_021461395.2 of Schistocerca americana. Lineage (NCBI taxonomy): Eukaryota > Metazoa > Arthropoda > Insecta > Orthoptera > Acrididae > Schistocerca > Schistocerca americana. The sequence continues at coordinate 616,564,845 of NC_060120.1, forward strand.
GTACATCTCCAGGTCCCCCAGAATCCGAGTGCCTGGTTGCCGTCTTGCGACGGGTGGATCGTCCACCTGGGGTAATGTTGTTTTTAGGTGTACTTGCCATTATGCTTGTAATTCGTCTGGCTTGCGCCAGTTTGGTAGAACCAGGGATTTTCAGTTCCTGGAGCTCGTATCAGCCGCACCATTGGTGACAGACGCTGGCCAGAGTACCGGTGGTTATCACACAGACGTGTCTGGGCTTTTGTGTTAGTTTTCTTCGTTTCGCCGGTTTTTACTCCGGGTACTTATCCTCGAGGATGTGATAGTTTTGGTCCGCCCCGAGTATTTGATTTCCTCGGTGCCACCCATATCTGGGAGGCTTTCCCCTATCCGCCACCTGGGGAGGCGCCCAATGGAGGATCTATCAACCTCACACAGTTTAATTATAAAGCAATTATTTGTAAAAAAAAATTGGGTCATTAATAAAAAAAATAATTGGAAGGAAACTAGAAAAGATACTCCAAAATCCCTCTGTCATAACTGCAATACTAAACCACTCTATACGTAAAAAAAAATTCAAATTTTTCTATTTGGTAGTTTATTCATAAATGTTCCTCAAACTTAGTGATTTTAACATGGGCAGCATAGGCACCTCCGGCTCCCCCTAAAAATTTCCTTATGTTGCCAAAACACAGCAGAGTTTACAAAACGTCACCTCACTAACATGTGCAGACACAGTTGTGAGAAAGTTCTGAAACAATGCAGTGGTTTATTAAGTGAAGAACTAAGATCAGTAGCTTATGAAAAAGCACATCCTTCATTCAAAATAAACGTATAATGTCTTCAATTACATCCCAGACCCATAGCATTTCTCGTTCCAACAGTTATCGATGGCCTTTAAAAATTAAATTCTTTAGTGGAAAAAGCCTGTAGTTAGTGGAACAACTCTGTAAATAAAAAAGTTTTACATAATATACATGTGGAAAAATACTGTCCTCTTCGTGTGCTATCACAATAACTATGACCATTAATGAAATGATGGTCACATCATCATGAAATCGTCTTGCGCTTTGGACGAAAATTGGTCACTTCCTATCGGCCCACCGTATCCTGTGCGAATTCTAAAACAAGAGTGCCTCGCGTCAGTAAAATCGCTAGCTGCATTGATGTTTCCGACCGGAAATCGGTACACGTGACCTGCTGCTGTACACGCCTGGCTGCAACGACAGAACAGCTGGCGCGGAACTCTGTTCGAATGAAAAATGGTTGTATATTCGTAACTTTAAAATGTGTAAGCTTTTCCTCAGTTTGATCCGTCAGTTATCTACATGTATTAAACAAATTTGTGAATACACCAAACCGCTGACTGCTATTAAAGGGAAAAATATGGTGCCAATTACATGTCAGTTGTGCGTAAGAATTTTTGCCTAACAGAAAAAACATTGTGATTTGTATTTTTTCAACAGATGTGTGTCACTCCGTTGTTGCAGTAGACTCAATATTAAAGAGTAGTCCTCATTTGTGTAACACATGTGATTAAGTTATTTATCATTAAATATTGAGAAATGCATTACAGTTCTGAAGCTTTTACCACAATATTAATACTAGACCACACCCTACAATACTGGCATAATCGGGGTCACTTTCAATACGAGTACATTTCTACAGATATTGTTATTATGACTGTATACCCACAACGTACTTTAATTTTATATGATCGTCTAAACCAAGTAAAAAGAAACCTTAAATTTCATGAACACTTCTCTGTTAACGCTTGATGTACGACATGAAACACATATTTTTCTGGACATTTATATCACTGGTAAATGAAGTTCACTGAAGTCACCCCAACGAAGTTGGAACTGTCGAGATCTATGCAGCCTAAAAGCGAAACCAAGATGAAGTCTATGTACATCATGTATTTGTGATGACCACTCTCACCCAGCCGTTGTTTACTTTTGTACGAGGACCGTTCAGAAAGTAACCTCCGGTTGATTTAAAAAAATACACCAAGTTAAATAAAAATATTTTAATATATACATCTTACAACTACATCTTTGCACTATTTTTCTACATAGTCTCCATAGTGATTGAGGCACTTATCGTATCTCTTCACAAGCTTTGAAATTCCTTCTGCATAAAAATCACCCGCTTGTGCCTGGAGCCAGCCTGTGACCGCATCTTTGAGCTCTTCGTCGTCATCAAACCACTGTGACCCGAGCCATTTCTTCAAATGCATGAAGAGGTGATAATCACTTGGCGCCAGGTCTGGGCTGTAAGGTGGATGGTTGATAACGTCCCACTTGAAGGACTCAAGAAGGGCCGTTGTTCTGCGAGCAGAGTGAGGACGGGCGTTATCGTGCAAAAAAACGATACCGGAAGTCAGCATACCACGGCGTTTGTTCTGTATAGCCCGTCGTAACTTTTTTATTGTTTCACAGTACACGTCTTGATTAATGGTCGTACCACGTTCCATGAATTCAACCAACAACACCCCTTTGGCATCCCAAAACACCGTTGCCATCAGTTTTCTGGCAGAAAAATCTTGCGAGGCTTTTCTTGGTTTGGTAGGCGAATTTGAATGTGCCCACATCTTTGATTGTTCTTTTGTCTCAGGGTTCACGTACTTAATCCAGGTTTCGTCACCGGTCACGATTCTGTTTAACAATGGTTCTCCTTCGTCCTCATAACGTGACAGAAAGTCTAATGCAGAGGCCATTCTTTGAGTTTTGTGGTGGTCGGTAAGAATTTTGGGCACCCATCGTGCACAGAACTTATGGTAACCCAATCTTGCTGTCACTATCTCGTACAAGAGAGTCTTAGAAATCTGTGGAAAACCAGTAGACAACTCCGACATTGAGAAACGTCGATTTTCACGAACTTTTGCATCAACTGTCTGAACGAGTTCGTCAGTCACCAATGATGGTCTACCACTCCTCTCTTCATCATGAACGTTTTCTCGTCCACTTTTAAATAAACGTACCCATTCACGGACAACTCCTTCACTCATAACTCTTGGTCCGTACACGGCACAAAGCTCACGATGAATAGCTGCTGCAGAATATCCTTTGGCTGTAAAAAACCTTATGACAGCACGCACTTCACATTTGGCGGGGGTTTTCTATTGCAGCACACATTTCAAACTGCCACAAAAACTAAACTAGCGCAGGTACGACGTTCACTCGACCACGGCTTGATGCCGACTGACCTGTTGAGTGCGTGAACGCACAGATGGCGTCGCTACTCCCCCCACAACCCGCACTGTGACCAATTGTAGGTTACTTTCTGAACCGCCCTCGTAATAAGGCTTCATTTTAGCATACAGTGGTAATAAAGTTAATGTTGCAAATCATTGAGAAGGGTGGCCTGTATCTTGTCAGTCGCATATGGTATTAAATATTCCTTTGAGATATTTTTTCCATAGGATTACTATTAGTGTATGGTATAGTACGGTTTGCACAAAGATAATACTGTTGGAATTGTGTGAACAATATATTTCGTGTGTGACGGCGCAAAGTGCACCGTGTAAAATAGACCTCTTTGACATTGTCTAACACTCTTTGTGTGCGCTAATTATTCTGTTGTGTTCGCTGTAATTTTGTTTGTTCTTAAATGTGCAAATATAGTTATTAGTAAGATGTCCTTTTTTCTCCTTAATACTTATTCAGCTGCGCAAATTCCAATAGGTTATGGGCCCAGCGTGCATTTGGAATAAGTATATCAATAAAATAGTAGGCAGAAAGTATTGGAAAAGTTCCAATTTACGTGAAGAGCGAGTTATCCTTACAAGACGATCGCTATTTTTTTCCGCATTATTTTTCGGTGTTCTTTACGGCAATAAAAAGCAAGTTACCGTTAAGAATGAGTGCGGCACAAATTCCACAGATTGAAAGACTTATAGGCCGCGAAAACTATGCAACCTGGAAGTTCGCAGTAGAAGTGTATTTACGTTTAGACGACCTATGGGACGTGGTAGATGGGACAATGAAATCCACAGATCAGAATTATTCAAGTAAGGATAGGAAAGCAAAATCAAAAATGATATTACTGATTGATTCGGTGAATTATGTTCACGTTGAAAAAGCTGCTACATCGAAAGAAGTCTGGGACAATTTACAAAGTGCATTCGAGGATGGTGGTCTTACGAGAAAAGTAGGATTATTACGCGAGTTAATTACCACTCGTCTGGACAAATGTAAGAGTGTAGACGAATACGTTAACAAAATAATAACCACGTTGAACCGTCTGAGAAACATCGGATTCGAGATCGCTGACGAATGGATAGGAACATTGGTGTCGGCAGGACTGCCCGAAAGGTATGCACCTATGATTATGGGACTTGAAAGCTCGGGTATACCAATCACAGGCGACAGTGTTAAGGAGAAAATCCTGCAGGACGTAAAGAGTGCTCCAAGCTGTTGTACATTGGAGAAGGAAGGTGCGTCTGCTCTCTACTCAAAAAACAAAAAGAAGAAACCGGTGAGGTGCTATAAATGTCAGAAGATGGGACATATTGCGTCTCAGTGCAAAGAAAAAGTAAGCCCAAGATCAGACACTCAGCAAAAGAGGTATGTTACTGATAGCCCAGAGAGAAGGACCAATAACAAAGGTAAGGCACTCATGTTTTTATTTTTTTGGTGGGATGAGGAATCGTGATATGGAATGGATTTTAGACTCAGGTGCATCTGTGCATATTGTTAAAGATAAATCACTTCTTTATGACATCAAAGATAAGACTCATATGGGAATATCTACTGTTGATGGCAACAAGCTCCAGTGTCATGTGGCTGGGAAACTAGATCTACATGTAAGTGTAAATGGTGAATCAGATATGGTTACAGCTCACAATGTTCATTATGTGAAAAATGTGGCAACTAACCTGCTGTCTGTAGGGGAAATTGTCAAGAAAGGAAATACAGTCACCTTTGACATCAGGGTGCAAGAGTAATCAGTGAAAGTGGTGAAGTTATAGCTACAGCAAATAACGAAAGGGGTATTTTTAAGTTGGATACCATTGACAGTAAACATAAAAATGTTTGTGATTCAGTATATTCAGCAGAAGGTTTTTTATGGCACTGGAGGCTTGGACATCTAAATAGAAAGAGTATGTCTATAGTAAAGGATATGGTAAAGGGAATACAGAATTTTAGTGTGTCCAAGGATCCTTGTGAGACATGTATAAAGGGAAAACAAGCAAGGTTACCCTTCAAGACTAGTAAGAGTAAATCCACAGAAGTGTTACAGTTAATCCACACAGATGTATGTGGCCCGATGGAGAGTGAATCCATAGGTGGGAGTAATTATTTTCTTACGTTTATTGATGATTACTAACGATATACTCATTTTTATTTTCTTAGTTCTAAAGACCAAGTGAGAGATATCTTTGAGGAATATTGCAATATGGTTGAAAGATGGACAGGAAAGAAGATCAAGATCATCAGGTCTGATAATGGGAGAGAATATATTAACCAGAAATTGAAGAAACTTCTGGCAGGAAAGGGAATCAGGCATCAAACTACCATAAGGTACAGCCCATCTCAAAATGGGGTTGCTGAGAGGGCTAATAGGACCATTGTTGAGAAAGCAACGAGCATGATGACTGACACTGAATTATCCAAAGGTTTTTGGGCAGAGGCAGTGTCAACAGCTGTATATTTGAACAATAGATCACCTACAAAAGCATTAAAGAATGGAACCCCTTATGAGATATGGGTAGGAAAGAAACCTGATCTAAGTAATATAAGGGTTTTTGGGTATGATGCAATGGCACATATTCCAAAACAGCTAAGAGGAAAATGGGATCCGAAAACTAAAAACTATATTTTTGTAGGCTATTGTGAAAATTCAAACGGCTACCGATTAATGGATCCATTGACAAAAGATTGTCACAAGTAGAGATGTAATATTCTTTGAAAATAGAAAGGACTCAAAAGAGAGCAAAACCACTAAGTCAACTGCACCTAGTTCAGAAGGTGAAACCTTGTGTGAGGAAATAGGAAGTGATGAAGAGGAAGACGACAGCCAAGGATAAATGGATACAATTTATGATGACAATGAGTTAGAGGATGAAGAACACAATGTAAGGCATTCTTCTCGTGTACCAAAACCGAAGGAATATCCGGATTTTGAGATGTATACAGCACAGTCTTTTAATGATGAGCCAAGAACAGCAGAAGAAGCAATGAGTGGCCCAAACTCTCAAGAATGAAAAGAAGCGATGAAGAGAGAATTAGAACCTTTATAACAGAACGAAACCTTTGAATGGGTAGATATGCCAGGAGATAAGAAACCACTGCAGGTAAGATGGGTATTCAATTTGAAGAACCCTGAAAGCTCATCACCAAAATACAAAGCAAGACTTGTGGTAAAAGGATATTCACAAAAACAAGGGGTAGATTACGAAGAAACTTTTTCACCTGTAGTCAAGTATGCATCATTGAGATATCTTTTAGCCTTGGCAGTAAAACGAAATTTAATAATTCATCATATGGATGTTAAAACGGCATATTTAAATGGGAAATTGGAGGAGGAGATATATGTCATTCCACCAAGGGAAGCCATAAAAACCAGGTCAGAAAGTAAAGAGATTTGGCGTTTGAGAAAAAGTATTTATGGACTTAAAGAAAGTGGACATTGCTGGAATCGATGTCTACATGAAACTCTAATAAATATGAATATGAAGCAATCCAAGGCAGATCCCAGTATTTACTATAAAATGAGAAAAGAAGAAATAATAATAATGGCGATATGGGTGGACGATTTCTTTATCCTGACTGAAAGTGAAGGCCAAATGAGAATTTTCAAGAAACAGCTGCAAACCAAGTTTAAGTTGCATGATTTGGGTGAAGTCAAACTTTATTTAGGTATGCAGATTACTAAGGATGAAGAAAGAATTGAGCATAAGTCAATCATCATACACGGAAAAAATACTAAAGAAATTTGGCATGAGTGATTGCAAACTCATAAGTACTCCAATGGAAGTAGGAGTGAAGTTAAGTGTAAATGAGACTGATGTGGAATGTGACAAGAATGTTCCTTATTTAGAAGCAGTAGGGAGTCTGTTATATTTGTCTCAAATGTCACGACCCATCATTGCTTTTGCCACCAATGCAGTGAGTAGATATTGCAGAGACCCAAAGGAAAAGAACTGGAAAGCTGTAAAGAGTATATTCCGATACCTAAGAGGAACCTAAAACTATGAGTTAAAATACCATAGGGATGGTAACGCGAAACTAGAAGGATATAGCGATGCGGACTGGGGGAGTGAATTGGGAGACAGATACTCCACCACTGGCTGCTGTTTTAAATTAATGGGGGGCCTCACATCATGGTCCTGTCAAAAGCAAAAAACTGTTGCATTGAGCACCGTAGAGGCCGAGTATATGGCACTATCTTACACCACACAGGAAGCATTATGGCTACGAACATTAATAAGTGAAATAGAACCCAATTTAGTTGAGGAACCTACAACCATCTTCTGTGACAATAAGGGAGCCATAAACCTAGCTAAAAATGATGTTACTAGTGCTAGGACAAAGCATATTGATATACGGCACCATTTCATTCGGGACCATGTAGAGCGACAGAACATTGCCGTGGACTATCTGCGTACAGAAGACATGTTAGCTGACCTTCTGACCAAACCCTTGGAAAGGGAGAAGTTTGTGGGACTATTTGGTTTATCTTGTGGAAGCAACACACAAAATATAAGTTCAAGGAGGGGTGCTGGAATTATGTGAACAATATATTTCGTGTGTGACGGCGCAAAGTGCACTGTGTCAAATAGACCTCTTTGACATTGTCTAACACTCTTTGTGTGCGCTAATTATTCTGTTGTGTTCGCTGTAATTTTGTTTGTTCTTGAATGTGCAAATATAGTTATTAGTAAGATGTCCTTTTTTCTCCTTAATACTTATTCAGCTGCGCAACTTCCAATAAATACAAACAAGAAAATTTTAACAGAAGAAAGTGTAGCTTGTAAGCAACTGTTTTTTACTTACAGTGGTTTCTACTTTGTGAAGGATGGAGTCATTTTAATAACTCGCTGTGTACGTAATAAATGTGTGTTAACCATGTCAATTTGAGAACTAATTGTATGACTACTGTCTGATTCAGTATAATTATCAATCCGTCTCTCAGTGTGAAGGCAACTGTAAATAGCGTCAGCTTCAATAATATTAAGAATATGGAAGCCACGTGAAAAACAATTAAGAGGATCCTATCTACTTTCTTTCCCACCTTAAATATAGGGTCATATACTGGGGTAATTTGGCAGCAGCTAAGCGAGTTTTCATCATACAAACAAGGATGGAAGCCTAGAAACTCCTCTAAGCCTATGTTTTATAATTTAGATGTTCTATCTTCACCTTGTACTTACGTTATGGAGATTCATTTATTTTATTTTTTAGCTAACGTAATAGGCAAGGAATAGACTATTTGAACCATATTCATCTCGTTGACAGCATAAACTACGTAAGAAGAAGCACATTCCACCAACAAATTAAAAACTAAGAAATAACAAAGCAAGCGATATGAAAAGTAGGCAAGTACAGACATGTCTAGCAGTTACCACCATCTTACGGTGGCAGATACTTTCAGAATGGGAGCCACAGACCATATGTAACATGGTCTATGATGGTAGTATACATGTAGCGAAGTGTTCCGATAAGGCACGTGGATATGGTCACATTATGTCAGTTCCGGTCCGAAACGTCAGTGCAGGCAGGCGTTGCAGTGGCGCGAGACACTTTCAAGATACAACACCTACATGATATACAGTCAGATCCATGAAAGATGGCGGCTCGCGCATGTCGAGGCACAGACAGGGGTTGGATTGTTGACGATTCTAATCGACAGTTGCGGTACACGCATGCGCGTGTTTTCCTGTTTGAAGTAAGTGTATATCCTGCAAACTATGTCTCTCGCTTGCTTATGCAGAATTTATCACTTACACCGACAATCTGCGATGACAGTTCGCAACAAGTGGAATCGAAATTCACTAAACAACTCGCTACGATCCGATCACGTTTAATGTTCACATTAGCTACAGCATTCACAGCAGAGCGCTCAAAACACTACTGAACGCTAATTGGCTGGTGGAGAATACGTGATGTAGGTGCGCAGAACAAGCCTAAACCTGACCGCCATCGTTCGTGACTTCAACTATAGATCTGCAGCTGCACTGTGGCGACATCTTTGTGAGTTTATTGCAAAAAGTGGTGGATTCCATGATTTATTCAATCTGAAGCAATCTTTCTTAGTTGAATTCGTCGCCTACCGAATTTAATTTGCTTCTTTTACTATTGAGTCCCAAAAGATGAAGTCGAGAGCTAAATTTTGATGTTTTCATACACCACAGAGTGCCCAGTGTTAATACAGTGCTCTGCCACCGCCGATTTATTGGATTGTAAGAGCTGGGTGTACCTGCAGTACAGTGTGCGATTTGTGCTTTTACCAGTTGGGGGGGGGGGGGGGGGGGGGGGTGTGGATGTCTTAGCGGGTTAGTATAATTATATATGTTACTAGCTTAGACCGTGGCGTTACCCATGGCTAAACAGTTATTTATAAATAGATGTTAATGCCGAAACTCACTATTCACGCGTATGCACTATCAGAAAAGCCAACCCTTGTTATATCTTTAATAGTACATTATAGGTAAAGCTTACTTACAAAATCATCTACATACAGGTATACGAGGGAATTCAAAAAGCTGCATTTATTCTGATGATAGAAAACCGAAACATGCGTTATTTTTCTACGTAACCTCCCTGGACTTCAATGCAGTTTTCCCGACGTTTTACGAGTTTTTTTTTTTTTATTTCATCAGAAAATACGTTTTTCGGTTGCATCTGTAACCAATTTTGCACCGCAGCAATAACGTCTTCATCACTTTCAAATCTTCTTCCCTGTTGTGCTTCCGTTAAGGGCCCAACATGTGAAAATCGCTTGGAGCCAGGTCTGGACTGTATTGTGGATGTTCCAGCACCAAGAATCTCAACTCCTTTATTGCGTCGGCTGTCAGTTTGGCAGAATGTGGGCGAGCGTTATCTTGCTGCAGGATGACACCTCTTCACAGTTTTCCACGACGTTTGGATCTGATTGCAGGTTTTAGTTTCGTACGCAACACATCACATCCACCATACGATACAGACCTGGCTCTCAAGCCTCGTTTGCGCTGGGGCGACGTCTTGCAACATTGTGGCATGCTACGGAAATGTGGCGTGCGTCCTCTTGTAGCATGCTACAACAGGCAACATCTTGCGGCGTATTTTGCATGCGGCAAGTTAATTTATACCAAAGCAACAGAGTTTGTGCCACACGTGTGTCGGTCTTGCAGTATAATGGATGATAAAGTGATCGCAGCGGCGGCCTACTTGGTACTTGCACCACTAATGTATTTATTTAAAGTATCATATTCTGCTATTTCCCTCATAGTGCCACAAGTATGTGAAGCAATTTTATTACACAAAGGTAAGCACGCAACATTCAATACTGATTTCATTAAGTAATGTTTTATTGGCATTTTAAGCAAATTAAAATGGGTATTAAAGAACTGTTAAAAATACTTATTTCTAAAATCGAATTAACTCGAGCTCTTCTGTTTCTGTTTGAACAAATTCGTCACAATTATTATTGTCCACATATACAATTTCACAGCTAGGTTTTGCAACCAATGTTTCGATGCTCGGAGTTTGCTGTTCAATCTCCCCCAAGGCCGCTTTAAAAAGGACATTTTAAAATATGTGCTTGACATATGTGGGAGGTACATGTTCTTCAAGAGCTTCATCGCCGTCATCTTTTGATACTGTGTCCTCTGTGTCATCAGTCTGAAAAAATAGGGAAAGTAATGAGTATGTTTTACTTTTCAGATTCCAAAGTATACTGAAGAATGGCATAAGGTAGCAAGAAATTTCTAAGTGAAGTGGAATTTCCTTCACTGCATATATGGCAAACATGTGCAAATTACATGTCCTCCGAATACTGGAAGTGAATACATCAACTACAAAGAAACATTCAGCATTGTCCTTACGACAATTGTAGACGCAAATTACTGCTTTCAATACGTAAATGTTGGATGTCACAGGGACAGAAAGAGGGGGGAGGAGGAGGAGATTGACTTAGAGGGGAAGAGAAATTGACCTTAGCGAAGGGGAGAGTGACGGAGGTGGTAGGAGGTGATAGAGGAGAGAAACAGATTTTGAAATGCTTAACTGCTACATATCACTTTTTCAAAATTAATAACCAAACATATTAATAGTATTAATAGTAAGACTGTATTAAAAACTTTCAGTGTTCAGCTCCACAAATTTAAATTATATGTAAAGTTTTACTCCAGTGCGTGGGAAATAAACATCCCAGGTTGGGATGCGTAAACTAAAACCAGAGGAGGGGATGGTCTGATGCAGAGGGGGGAAAATCCCCCCCCTGCAAATCGCACACTGCTGCAGTATTGTGTGTATCTTTTGTGGACTATACATGTCGTCTGTCCAATGGGTGAAAGATCACACTCACAGGGGATCTTGCAACCCCCAGACTTCCAAAGCCACAAAAAATCTTTAATGGAACCCAGGAGTGCTGCTGTTTTGAGGGAAGGGGAGGGGGCGAAAAATCACTTTTACTTTGTTTTTGCTGGCTCTATTTTTGACAGTAGGCTTTTCACATATGGCAGAAAAGCCATGAATTTAAAACTTTCCATGTCTTCTTCTGCATTCCTTAGCCCAGCGTTGGTTTTATTGATAATATGTATCTGCTGTGGAAAATACAAATTGGTTCAAATGCTATGTTCATGTTTGGAAGTTCGTTCTCCAGATTACTCTATGTGGGAAGCCTATCATCAAGAATAGGAGGGATCCTTAGCAAACACAAAGTAAAAGTGATTTTTTGCCCTGTTTTAATTCTGTAAGTCCGGACCTATGCTTTCCCAGTGCTATAGTAGGGCACAAAAATTTCATTGCTGCATACATTGGATCCCTAATTGCCAAAAGTGTTTATATTTATTCAACGCATACACACAAAATTCCAGTCATCTCTTTCTAATTTCATCAACACCAGAAGCAGGTGGGTCCCTTAAGCAATGTTTCACACTTGGGCCCTATATACACGTAACTTAAGGGAAGAAAATTTTGAGGACGACTTGGAAATAGTAGTTTGCTCTTATTGACAAAAATTTCTGACATGTTTCTGTAAGAAGTTGAACAGAATTTTCTTCTAGGAAATGAATAAGAGTCTTTTGACTCTGGAAGACAGCATCGAAGAGAAAATTAAAAGCACATTTCAGAAACAAGTGTTAAGCTTTGGTGATAAGGTTATTTAGATCACTCATGACTGAATCAGCACTTTTTAGTTTATCCTCAAATGCAGCTACATTAAAAAAGCACAGTAATGCAGACCAGTTACGTACTACGCAGCATAGGCATTGGTGCATTGCTAGCCACCTTGTAGTTGCTCGTTTCAGTATCTTATTCTTTTCCATGTTCATAAACTCTTGGATCTCAACTAATTATGCAACAACGCTTGGAACGGTAATATAAATAAGAAGATATATTTCTTAGAACGTTTTCTTCGGCATGAGGGAGATTCTCACGAGCTTTACTACCTACTAAGGGTGCTGAATGACTAATGCATTACATTATGACATGATGCACCTCATGTTTAAGGAGAGGAACGAAAGAATCTCCGATACCAACAATTAAATTGATTCCATCACACGAAATGCCGACAATATTAGTTATTTGGATCATGATGAATTCTAGAAGTCCTGTTCTAATCATACCTGAAACTACAGACATACCTGACCACAACACACAGCAATTTATCTAAGCTTATGTATGAGCTTCCATCCTACAACACTTACGAGAGCGTATCTTTGATATCAACAAATTCAATTGTTTCTACTTCAGCAAAAATTTCATTTATGAAGTTGGTGCACTTCGGCCTTTTCACTTAAATGTTCTAAGCTACTTTAGAATCAGAAAATACATGATTCTCTGGGGTGATTAAATGATCAACAATCTGGAATGCAACATTATGTTCCGCGGGTTGGGGGAGGGGGTGTGTTTCTTTGACTGATTTGTTAATGGGTTATTTCCGTTTTAGCTATGTATCTACTTATGGATAGCTTGGTCGTGAAAGTATGGGCACACCGCCACAAATACAAGGGCGTGCCGAAAAGTAATTCCTAAGAATTTTTTATGTGAAATCTCTCAAAGCTTTTTCAATAAAACAAACATTATTAACATTCTACAGATTTATTCTTCATATCTATATTTATTTCCCAACATAGTCACCATGGTGATGAATGCTTTTCTCCCAACGAGACACCAGTTTGTCATACTGTCGCTGTAGAAGGTTTGACATTGTTGGAGACACAACCTAACCTCTGCACAGTTGCATCACTATCAAAGTGAAGTACTCGAAGGCGTTCCTAAAGTTTTGGAAACGGATGAAAACCGGGTGGTGCCAAGTTGGGACTTTGTGGAGCATGATCATGACAGTGAACCCAAGGTGTCAGATTATTGCAGTTGTCGTAGTGCTGATGTGTGGTCTTGCTTTGTCATGCTGAAGTAGAGGGTGCTCCATGAGTGGACGAACTCTTTGGATTCGAATCTCAATTAAAGCACATTGCTTCTCACACACCGACACAGAGACGTTACACACCACCATGTTATATGCTACAATTCGGAACCCTCTCGCGGCATAGGGCTGCAAATATGTAGATACGAAGAAAGAATAAAAAGTGGAATGTTAATAACGTATGTTTTATTTTAAAAGGTTTTAAAATGTTCATATAAAAAGCTTGGCGATATTCCTTTTCAGCAGGGCCTCAGGATTGTTGACTAGCATTCTTGCAAAGAGTAGTGGAATATCAATGGCTGGGATTGGCAGTTTGCTCTATAACTTGTTACAAGGTTACAGTTATAATATCTGGTGTATTATTGGTACGTTCCCTGTATCATACACGATAGAAACTACCTATACTGGTGACCGAGAGGTGATTTGAACACACGATCTTCTGATGTAGGTATTTTCCCAAATATAGGATTGGGGAACACACTTTTAATACACCCAACATGATATACGGATGTAAAGCATTTATTTGCACACAACAAAATACAATGTGTACACCTTGTAACATGTTCTATACTGAACTGTAGTTCAAGTAACAGACATTTCACTCTTCTGCCTGAGAACGTCAGTCAGCAACCCTATTTGTGGCGGTGTAACCACAAAAGTTTTGACTAACTTTATATGTTTCTGTCTTCGAGTATGCTTGTATAGTTGCCTGCCCAGCCCGCTGTGCGGTCTAACGCGCTGGTTCCCGAGCGGGAAGGCATGCCATGAATCCGCCCGGTGTGCCGGCCAGCCTGTGGATGGTTTTTAAGGCGGTTTTCCATCTGCCTCAGCGAATGCGAGCTCGTTTCGCTTATTCCACCTCAGTTACACTATGTCGGCGATTGCTGTGTGAACACTGTCTCCACGTACGCGGTCACGCAGTCTAGGGCGTCATGTCACGGACTGTACAGCCCCTCCCGCCAGAGGTTCAAGTCCTCCCTCAGGCATTGGTGTGTGTGTGTGTGTGTGTGTGTGTGTGTGTGTGTGTGTGTTGTTCTTAGCATAAGTTAGTTTCAGTAGTGTGTAAGTCTAGGGACCAATGACCTCAGCAGTTTGGTCCCTTAGAAATTCACACATATTTGATCATTCCACATACACGTCGATTATAATTACTCTACCACGCAAACATTTGGGGTTACATTCGTCTGGTATGAGACATTCCTGGGGAGGGGGGGGGGGGGGTCCACTGGGGGCTGAACCGCACAATAACCCCTGCGTTCAGTGTGGGGCAGAGGTGGGGTGAGTGGACTGCTGTAGCCTGTTGCAGGGTTGTGAAACACTGAGGGCTACGGCAGGGACATAACCTTTCCATCGTTTGTAAGTCCCCAGTTCAATACACAATACAATACTCAATGCTTATATAGTTCACTTTTTCCACATATTTCCACATTACATGCAGCACACCTACATTTGAATCCATTATGAGGAAGATGTCTTAACCATATCTAAAAAGTAGGATTATTTGGGCACTGGTCTCGAAATTTATTTTTTCTCGAAACCTTCTCACCGTCTTCTCCTGGTTTTCTGGCCTTTATTCACCATGAGCTTTTCATTTCTTTTAAGGAGAACAATTACTGTTTGTACCTTTATACTGAAATGTTAATACACTGTAAGACAAAAAAAAAAAAAGATGCACCACAAAGGAATTATCTGAAAGGAATGGAAATCAATAGATATAATGTACATGTAAAGACAAACAAATGATTTCAATTAAAGAAAAATTAGATAATTTATTCAAGAGAAAGAGCTACACAAATTAAGCAAGTCAATAATACACCAGTCCACCTCTGGCCCTTATGAAGGCAGTTATTCGGTTTGGTGTGGATCGTTAGAGTTGTTGGACGCTATCCTGAGGGATGTTGTGCCAAATTCTGTCAAGTTGTTGCACTAGAGCATTAGAATCCCAAGTTGGTTGTTGGACCATGCCTATGACACTACAAACGTTCTCAATTGGCGAAAGATCTGGCGATGTTGCTGACCAAGTAGGGTTTGGCATGCACAAATACAAGCAGTAGAAACTCTCGCCGTTCACAGGGATGTATTTTCTTGCTGAAATGTAAGCTCAGAATGGTTTACCATGGAGGGTAACAAAATGGGTGGAGTATCATCGACATACCACTGTGCTGTCAAGGTGTCATGGATGACTACCAAATGGGTCCTGCTGTGAAATAAATGGCATCCCAGATCATCAGTCCTTATTTTCGAACCGTGACAGTCAGGTTGGTATCCCACAGCAGTCCAGGGCGTGTCCAGACACGTCTGCACTTCTCATAAGTCCTGGGATGTTGTTAACTGGAGTAGAGTTGTCTTTAAGTGATAAACCCCACATTGAACTGAGCCCTGATGACCAGCAAGGACGTGTCTAAGGACGCCTGGGACTGTGGAGGGATACCAACCTGACTGTCGCCTGCCCTATGGCCCATCAACCAGGATTGCCATTTCATTTCATATCAGGATCCCTTTGGTTGTTATTTGTGGCACCCTTACAGCACAGCTGTATATCGATGAATTCTAAGCCCTGTTTTATTTCCTTCATGGCATGCCATCCTGGGCTTACATTTCAACAGGATTGTAGCGTGATTTGGTAAGTCTGGTAAATTTCCACGAAAGAATGGAACAACAAAACTGTCGTGCCTTCATAATTGGCAAGCTTGATTATTGTAAGGGTTGTACAAATAATTTCAACATGTACAGTATAAGTTCACTGTTGACAGTCATCTGAATTGGTCAGTGTGTCAACTGCGATCGAAAATGGAGAAAACTGAGTTTTGTGCTGTTATTAAACATTTTGATTTGAAGGTTTGGACTGCTGCACGAATCAAAACAGAACTGGATGAAGTTAACGTGGACTGTGCACCATCATTGAAGACCATTTACTTTTGGATTAATGAATTTAAATGTGGTTGGACAAGCACCAAAGTCGAAGTGCGCTCCAGCCATCCAACTGACGTCGTCACAAAGGAAACCATTGACAAAATCCACGATATCGTGTAGCAAGACCTCTGAATAATAGTTCGTGAGATTGCTGAGGCTGTAGGAATATCAGCTGAGCGAGTGTGTAGTATCCTCATCGAGAATTGGCTGTGAAGAAGCTCTGTGTGAGGTGGGTGGTGCGATTGCTCATGGTCGACCAAAAGTGCATCCAGCAGAATATTTCAACACAGTGCCTGGCTATGTTTGATTGCAATCCCCAAGACTTTTAGTGCCGCTTTGTGACTTGAAATTTGGATCAACCATTACTCACAAGAGTCAAAACAGTAGTCAAAACAATGGATAAAGCCTGGGGAACGTTCATTGAAGAAGGCAAAGGCCATTTTGTCATCTGGTGAGGTGATGGCTACTGTTTTTTTTTTTTTGTGCGTGTTTCCAAAGGAATAGTCCTCATAGAAAGGGGAGAGTTTGCCAAAACAGGCTACTTTGAAAAAAAGTACCCTCCCTATCTCTCCAGTTGCGGCTGCTATCTACTGGTTTTTGCACTCTACTACTTCCTCCCATGACATCATCAGTCTCCAGTGAGCAAATGTTTGCTGTCCTTTGTTTAATGGCTTGTGTGCTTCAAACTTAATAATTAGCAAGTTTTATTAAATTATTTTCTCCAGCTTAAGTGCTGTTTCCACCTACTCATATTAAATAATGGGAGAAGGTAAGTTGTTATTAATAATACACTATTATCGCCCTTTATTAGTGCGAAATAATAGTTTCATAACCTTGGAATAGTCGCCATCGCCGCGAATATTTGCTTTACAATGCAGAATTTGCCAAAATGGGATACTACATGGTTGGGCAGAACTTGATAGTGTTCCATTTTAACCAACTAAACTCCATGATTTGCACAACTTACAAATAAAGCATTCTCTTACTTTTTATTCCATTTGGCTTATGATTTTTTTTATTTCCATTTGAAGGTAAAGAAAAAAAATAGCAAAAGTTCGTTACTGCATATGTCGAGAAAATTACAGTGTTTTCTTATTTTTTATTGGTTCGTAAAGAAATGAATAAGTGTATAATTATTTAAATAGACCAAAAATTAATTTCTTCTTTTTGAGAAATTTGAATTCTAGGGAAAATGTGAAAGTGCTTACAAGTATTACTTCACAGGCCGCAAATGGAACATTGTATTACTTTCTATTCAGATTAATTCATAAAGAAATAGGAGGATGCACCAGTTTGTGACCCACATAACCAACTAATAATGTCTTTTTTTATTCGTCTTAATTCAGATTAGTCCTGTACAATGGAAACAATTTTTTTCTTTTTCTGATTGGTTGGTAAAATGGGAAAACACATAAGAACAACTGAACGACACTCATGGCGTGTGTAAAGTATGAACCTCGCCGTTAAGGATGTTTTAGAAGGCACTGCAGGAATATGGAGTTACATGTAGTAGTCTGCAAGCAAGAGTATCGAAAGTAATCAATGGGTTGCCATCTGTGCAGAGACGTGCGGATAAAGGTTTGGGTCGATATAAGGCGACATTCTCTCTTCCACAAGGGGAAGAGTTAATTGGCCATGTCATTACCATAGAAAATAGATTGTTTGGCCCAAGTCTTAATGAACTCTGCAAGCTAGCGTATGAATTAGCTGAGAGAAATGGACTTGCTCACACTTGCAGCAAACAGAAACAGATGGTTGGCAAGCTTGGTTTTATACATATCTAAAACGTCATCCACGTGTGAGTTTCCATGCTCCTGAGCCCATGTCTCTGGCTCGTGGTATGAGTTTCAATCAGCCTCCTGTGCTCAGTTTCTTTTCGCTACTAAAGCAGATTTACGATGAGCGCGACCTAACTCCAGACAGGATCTGTCTTAATGAACTCTGCAGGCTAGCGTATGAATTATCTGAGAGAAATGGACTTGCTCACACTGTCAGCAAACTGAAACAGATGGTTGGCAAGCTTGGTTTTATACATATCTAGAACGTCATCCACATGTGAGTTTCCATGCTCCTGAGCCCATGTCTAAGGCTCGTGGTATGAGTTTCAATCAGCCTGCTGTGCTCAGTTTCTTTTCGCTACTAAAGCAGATTTATGATGAGCGCGACCTAACTCCAGACAGGATCTGCAACGTCAACGAAATGGGCTTTGTAACTGTGCCCAAGAAAACATCCAGATGCTTGGCGCTTAAAGGAAAGAGGCAAGTTGGTATCTCTCCTCAGCTAAACGAGGGGTTCTCGTCATTGCGAAAATTTGCATGAGTGCTACTGGTGATTTCATGACAACAATGTAATGTTTTCCCTAGAGAAGGAGCAGAACCAGAACTCCTGGACGAGACATTCCCTGGAAGTATTGCTGCACACCAATTATCTGGGTGGCTGCAGAAGGAAATTATCGATAGATGATTCCAATTATTGATTGATTTTGCCTGACCATCAGAAGAAAAACCTGTTCTTCTCTTGGGACAGCCAAGCAACTTACGCAAAGATTCTGGGACTAATTTCTTGGCTCAGATGAGTTAATGTAATTTTGCTGTGCTTTCCAGTACGTACAAAAAATCACTTGTACCCATTGGAAGTCAGTTCAGTACCCCTGTAAGCACATACTACTCTATTAAAACTAAAAATTAACTTCTGAGCCATCCAGGTCGTGCTGGGTAAATTGTATGTTGCAGCATTCATCAACGCTGCCACTCTTCGTATATCCGTAGAAGGGTTCCGTAGCACATGGATTACCCCTTTCAACCCAAATGTCTGCCCTGGTTGGATGTATGCTCCAGCCGATACTACAGACGGACCAGTCGAGAACGTTAATCGAGAAACACCTGAGCAGCACTCAACACAAGTGTCTGTTACCATACCCGATGCCGCCAATTTATTACTGACAGAAACAAACACTATATCCGTGATCACAGATGTAATTGATTCTGCTGAGTTGGGTAAACCGAGTACCTCACAGTTAACATTCAGTGATTTTCAGAAAAACATTGAAAAGATTCCCCAATCTTAGAGGAAGCGTAACCCAGACGACAAAAGAAGAGGCAAAGCAGCAACTGAGTGATGCAGTAGCAGCTAAGGAAAGAAGCTTCCCAAGGTCATTATAACTAGGAAACACTAAAAAGTCTGTAATAATAATAATTGTTACTAATTATTACAAATAATTAATTAAAAGGAAATCTACTAAATGAAAAGTAAAATGAACCTAAATATTTCACACGCCCACATAGGCCACTTTCTTAGTCTCTCTAATGAAAATTAATTTTTGTCAGAAAATGCACACAATATTATCAACTTCGTAAGAAAATCACTTCAGTCCTTAGTTAAACCTACTGTTTTTTTACCTTTTTTATTGTTTGAAGTGAAGGTCGGTAGACTCGTGGCGTACTGAAAAACGTTTAATTTGGGTTTCTATAATCTCAGGGAAGTTACTGTCTTCTCGTCTCGCGTTGGCAACGTAAGAAAATATGTAGTAAAGCAAAATCTGTAACATTTATAAATTGGGGATTGATGATCGTTACTATGAAATGAAAGCAGAAATGCCAAATTAAACAATTATTATTTAACGAAAGAAGCTTTTTATACAGACATCTGACATCTCGTGTATTAATCTTACAGTTTTGAACATAACAAAGAATTTTTGCCGTATTCCGGCGAAATACGTAGAAATTACAGTAACCTTAGCCTGACTCTGGAACGATAGAAAAAAGCATTCATAGTAAAGTCATATGAGTAATCGAAATTGGCGATAATAATGCCACAATTAAACAAATTCCTAACAGGAATACAATTTCAGTTCATTTGAACAAAACGGAAGAAAATAAGAGTCTGATAGCGTAAGATGCTGTCGGAAAGCGCGCGACTAAAGAAGAGAAAGAAAAGAAGAGCGCGCATTCTTATATAGAACAAAATACAGATGATTATGCTACGCCGCTCTCATTGTCCTGGGCGTACATATTGATTCATTGAATCAGTGGTTAAATTATATCTTTAACTCTTGATATTTCGATAGGAAAGGAAAATAGTATGTTATTACGTCGCGGGCGGGGCACAATATTACATCACCCTGCGGACGGGAATTTGAAAACTATTTACAATATTTTGAAATTACCGTCCAATTTTGGTAACAATAAATCCCCTGATTAGTCATAGACAGGTATCAGTTATTTCAATTGATCATAGGGTTTACGTTCCCTTTACAATGTTTATTGTTTATCTTCCAGTCGCTTTCTATCACTGACATGTGCACCTTCACATTTGGACTACTGTTTGGTTAAATTTCGGGGGAGGGTCCGGGAAAAAGAAAACCGTTTTAAAAAAAAACGCCGCCGTGAGTCGAGGGTTGCGCTTGTCTACGAGTTATATCACAATCAGGACTTTATGATATTTTCAAATAGTGGTTGTATATTGCAGAATTATTGAGTGTTCAGTAAAATTCCTTTTACTTTGGAGTTCACTACCTTTTAGGTTGCACTATTTGGAAGTTATGCTTTATAGAATATTACCAGGTAGTAAATATTTAAAGTCAATTCACTGAACTGGTGGTCAACTATGCTGATATTTTCTTATGAATCCTTAAATATTTCAACTCAAATCTCAATTGATTACATGATCACAGAACAATAAATATACCTTATTTGCTATTAACGGCATATTGGTACGGAAAAGAATATTACTCTGGATTATGGTTACACAACACATCACAAATTGTAACAGGAAAAATCTGAAATATTTTACAATACAGTTGTATTGAAATTTGTGTTACGGTGAATTAAGCAGATTTCAATCAAAGTATACTTTATAACTTTACTGAGTGTGTAGTGTATGTTTTGTGGTTATGTTTCATAACAGCCTTCTATTTAAATTTTCACGTGATGGAATTGTTGTGACTTGGCAAGACAGCCAAGCCACTATGATTGGTAGCCGAAAGGCACGCGTTTAAGCTCACGTTGGCTGGCGTGAGGTCTGGAACAGTTAAAGGAGTTGAGTCCAGTAAAAATAATACGTAGCTGCTGGAATACCTAACTTTAATCCATAATTGGTGAACATCGGTCTGATGGTACATGCACACAAGATAAATAGCAAATAATAATGGCGCCTTGCTAGGTCGTAGCAAATGACTTAGCTGAAGGCTATGCTAACTATCGTCTCGGCAAATGAGAGCGTAATTTGTCAGTGAACCATCTCTAGCAACGTCGGCTGTACAACTGGGCGAGTGCTAGGAAGTCTCTCTAGACCTGCCGTGTGGCGGCGCTCGGTCTGCAATCACTGACAGTGGTGACACGCGGGTCCGTCGTATACTAGCGGACCGCGGCCGATTTAAAGGCTACCACCTAGCAAGTGTGGTGTCTTGCGGTGACACCACAGGAATGACGAATGACTTTCATCCACAACGCTTCACAGAGCGCGGAGCGCGATTGATAGCCGTTGCGCGCGAAGTCTCTCTACGTACGGTTCGGCAAACATTAGTTGGATCCGCACAGCGCTGCGTAAACCTTTTCAACAATAATTCAGGCGAGGCTAGCGGCGGCTGACGAGGAAACGTTCAAGCCAAAGCAAGAACGTTGACTCAATGTTCCGGCTACACACACGAAACATTGTCTCTAATAAGTTGATCAGATTTGTAATTCCCGGGCGGATTCTGCCCTATTGATCACACTTGTTTTCGGTTTTGTGGCAGTAAAGCACAAAATTCAGAGATCACTTTCTGTCTGGTTGCAATTTATGGTCACTGAATGAAGCACTTCACACAGTTCGCTCACAGTAATGTGTGGCGAAATGTCACCAATTGTCATATCTTGGAGAAAAATCGCCTCACAAAACTTGACGTGGTACCACTATTCATTAAATAGGATTATTTTTATACACAGTTCATTGTGACAACCTTTGCTTTTATATATTGTCCAGTAAATCAAAACACTGTTCAGTGAAAAATACGATGACGCTTTATTTTATAAAGTCTCAATCAACGTATTCACTTTGGGCAAATTTTATAGTTACAATATCTAGGTATTCTTTGAAACACAGGTCTGTGAGAGTTAACTGCTGTGTACAATTAGCTATACTCGCGTTGGAGGTTCATATACTGGATTTCACAGTAACAGTCACTGATCAGAAGATCATCTTTACTGTCCGTAAAGAATTACAATGAAATTAGAAATATACATTACTCAAAATTCAGTTACTCGTAACCATTTACATATTCACAGAAAAGAAAACATAAATTTCTTTCTCATTCAAATTATATTCGTTGTTCGGTCAAGTAGAGAAAATCTCGCGATTTTACTTCCTACTTAAGAAATTAAAATTGAAACGAAAATTAGACAAAAGGCTACCACGTAAGGAAGTATTATCTAATGGTTCAAGCAAGGCAACACCTCTGATTCTCTAGAGACTGACTATCTCGGGGTTCTATATACAAATTACAAATAACACATTAGCACAAAAATCGAAATTATTTCATAAATAAGTGGAAAAATGAAATTTGCTATTCATCTAGTGATTCAAAGTTTGAGTTTACTCATTGACTTTGGAAAGAAAGTTTAAAATGTTTCTTTAACTTCATTCCTGTCATGACTAATTATTCATATCCATTAAAGCAATAACATTTGAAAAAAGTTCTTTTTGAAAAAGTTATCTTTGATTATTGAATGAAGTTATTTACTTAACTAATTCAAATGGAAAAAACTTACGAGCTAAATACTGAAAGAAAGAGATTCGCATTAGTTATACATACATCACGAAATCTATATACAAGTTAGATACACAGTACAGTTGTTTACATACAAATACTGGTACACATGTAATAAAGGTCATTACTTCAAGTGGTTAAGTAGCACTTTGTTTACTAACATTTGATCATTCATTACACATTTTTAAATCTATCTGGTTGTAAAGCCCCTTGACTTTGTCACTGAACGGTATCTTCAATAGATAGCTTCCTTTTTTACTCCACGGCACGGCATATGATGTCCTACAAAAAGTTTCGTGTGGGGCAATCTCCATGTGATACACAAAGTTCTTTAAGATGCCAGGTTTACTATCAAACATAGGCATATAATCTTCAATGAGATTTGCGAGTTATTTCTTCTGTACTTGTTTCAGATAGGCCGACTCGAATGCTTGTGCTGCAATTGATGCTGAATTGTTAGGTGCTTCTGCGTCATTAATTTTCGAGTGCAGAGATTTTGACGTCTCGAAATCCTTAGAAATATGAAGTATTCTTGGGCCTACCAATTTAACAATAACATTACGACAGTATCTGTTATGTACATTTAGAGTCCTAATTAACCGTAGTGCAATTCTTTTGCGTTTGTAACTAAGCATTTTCCCACAGGTAGATCAATTTTCGCATTTCTACCGCGCAGAAAATCCCATCCCAGGATGCAAGGAACCAATAAATTTTTAATTTGTAAGAAGTGGCACGTAAGTTGCTCGTCTTCTACATAGAGATCGGCCTGCACCTGTTGCTTCACCATCTGTGTCGCAGCGCCTAATGCGCCAGAAACTTGGCAGTTTTGCACGGACGATATAGGTAATCTCTTTATGCTGGTAATTTGGTCGAACAAGGTCTTATTTATGACACTGGTAGTGGCACCAGTATCAATGATTGCTTCCACACTAACACCATTAATAGTGACCATAATGGCAGCTTGCACCATGTATTCATCATCATGTTTACAGACATTAGCTTCTTCTAATAATTCGTCCCTGATTTCGGCACCGTCGTAATGTAGTGTTTTCAGGTTGATTGTGGGGTTGCCTCCACTTGCAGATCCGACGTTGCTCGGGAGGCCGTTCAGAACGGTCGGATCTAGTTTGACTGTTGCTGCTGGCCAGATGGTTCTACTACTCGACATACTCGCGCTGTAGTAGGACGATTACTGTCAATGTGACTTTGACCGTTCGCGTTTGGAATGACGGGTACCGCTTGCATTACATTCGGCGTCTGGTTACCGAATCATAGAATTAGTTGCTGGTTTGACCATTGATTGCCTTTATTATTATTCGGATATTGGTTCTTGTTCCGATTATCTGTGTTTGGCTGATTCGGAGGGCTGTTGTTGTTACCCCATTGATTGCCATTCGGCTTTTTCCGCGGTGTTCTTTTATCGTGGTAAGCGTCATGTTAATTATTTCCATCTCCGAATCTGCGCTTATGGCTAGTGCCGTTTCCCGAGTTACCGTGGCCATGATTCCATTTATTGGCTACGTAACCGATATTCACGTCATTCGCAGCAGGCACATTCACTTTGTCGTATTGACCTTTTATGTGTTGGTTACTTTCACTCTGTTCATTACTGTTCGGCTTATCAATGCTGTGGCAGCCGTTGCAGTTATTCGTGAATGTTTGGTAGTATTTTGCATCTTCTTGAATTAGATCTAAGGAGTCGGTCACCAAAAGGAGATGCTCCAAATTTTCGTCTGGTACATTTATTACTTTTTCCCTAAGGTGGATTGGTAATTTTGTCTTTAATATTCGTAGTACTTCGTTGTGTGAGATAGGCTCAGACCAATATCTCGTTTTCGCAATGTGTCGTTCAAAATATACGCGCAGGCTCCCCTTTTTTCGGTTTGTACAGTTCCGGGGGTATAAACTTCTTTGTGCAAACGTTCTGGGGGTCCTGCAGACCAATATTTTGCAAGAAAAGCTTTCTCGAATTCAGCAAGCGTGTTGCATAATTCAGCGGTTTCGCCAGCCCATAGGGCTGCGTCACCGGTAATGTGTGACATCACGAACTGAATTTTTTGGTATTTTGACCAGTATCTGGGTAAGACATTTTTGAAAGCGCGTATAAATTCAATTGGATGGATTGACTTCTTGTCCTCGGAAAATGTTTGAAACTGGCGATGCTTGAACAAACTTTGCTCATTCTTCGCTGAACTGACTATACGCTCGTCTTCGTGATTACGTTTTACTGGCGACAAGTCGGGTGTTTGGAATATTTCTTCATTCCCGAATATCGTTTTTCGTGCATTGTCGTCGTTCGGCAGTTACATAGGAAAATTCATTTCTGTTCTGCTGTCCGTCGAAACGACTTTCTCCAAATTACGGACGCGAGCGTTCATTTCCCACCTCCACAAAGGCATTTCTTCGTTTGGTTCTTTTTGTCCGTCTCGCGGATTGTGCGTGGCGTCTGAATTCGCTTGTACGCCAGAACACATTTCTTCCGTACGCGCTGCGCAGCGTTGTCGACGGCAACATTAATCTTTGTATCTAGTTCCGTCTCTTTAGTGGTTATCCATTTGGATATTCCGATATTTATTTGCCTTTTGTGAGATCCTAGCTGTTCGTCTAATATCTTTTGATTATTTATTTTGAGATTTGTCAGATGTTAATTCTTCCACATCCGATTTTATTGCAGAATGCGAAGTTTTTAATTTTTGAACAACATTGTTCAGTTTATTGACTTGGTCCAAAACTGGTGCATAAGTTTTCTTCATATTCATTAACTCGGTTTTTATTTCATCTTTTAATTCTTTGTCTCTTTGTTCCTGTTTCTTTTCGCGTAAAGCTTCCCTTTCTTTTTCCCGCTGATCGCGTTCGCGATCGCGTAATTCCAACTTTTTCAGGAAAGCAGTAAGCGAGTCAAGCGCAATACTATCTTCCGTCGTTTCATTAGATTGATCCGTATCCGCTGCAGTTTCATTAATTGCAGTGGTCGAACGACCATTTTCTTTATTTTGTGCGATCTCCGAATTCACGACGGTCATGTTCAAGTCCGGGGTTTGATTTGCAGTGAAATCTATGAGTGATTTATTTAGATTGACCGCTTCATTTTCGAAATCTGATGGTGAAGCCATGGTTTTAATTAGTAAATTCTTTTTTTTACCGACTTTGACCATAAATCGGCCATTTTGTGTTCTCTATCTTCACACGCAAAAACAATCTAATGTCAATTTTTG
Organism: Schistocerca americana; assembly: GCF_021461395.2. Classification (NCBI taxonomy): domain Eukaryota; kingdom Metazoa; phylum Arthropoda; class Insecta; order Orthoptera; family Acrididae; genus Schistocerca; species Schistocerca americana. The sequence goes on from NC_060120.1 coordinate 616,591,266, forward strand.
CAAAATTGGATTTTTCTTAACACACCCTTCCAAAATCACTGAGCTAAATTACTACTAACTACGATTTTACTTTTGTAGAGAATCAAAGGAAAAATTGCTATAGAAGAAAACTACTGTCTTGACAGAGCATAAAAATTCATGTGAATGCGTTTTTACCTTACAGATGTACAGTTTGCCGTAAAGTGGATTGGTAAACCATTTTCACGTCGTGGTATAGTAGATCGGATGGTTATATGTAATAGAAATACAAATTTTATATTAGAAATTGAAATTAAAAATTTTACATACACTTATTCTTACATTGCGGTCACTCGTTTTGAGCGCCAAAAGTAATAATAATTAAATAAAAAAATAAATAAAATAATAAAATAAATGTAATAATAATAATAAAAATAAAAATAATAATAATAATAAAAGGCCTTTCTTAGTCTCTATATTGAAAATTATTTTTTGTCAGAAAATGCACACGATATTATCAACTACGTAAAAAAACATCACTTCACTCCTTAGTTAATCGCCGGCCAGTGTGGCCGAGCGGTTCTAGGCGCTACAGTCTGGAACCGCGCGACCGCTACGGTCGCGGGTTCGAATCCCGCCTCGGGCATGGATGTGTGTGATGTCCTTAGGTTAGTTAGGTTTAAGTAGTTCTAAGTTCTAGGGGACTGATGACCTCAGAAGTTAAGTCCCATAGTGCTCAGAGCCATTTGAACCAACCTTAGTTAATCCTAATCTTTTTTACCTTTTTTATTGTTTGAAGTGAGGGTCGGTAGACTGGTGCTATGCTGAAAATCGTTTAATTTGGGTTTCTATAATCTCAGAGAAATTACTGTCTTCTCGCCTCGCTAGAAAATTCAGATTAGTTTAATTTAATTTCGTGGGCATCGCGTTGGCAATGTAAGAAAAAATGTAGTAAAGCAAAATCTGTAACATTTATAAATTGGGGATTGATGATCGTTGCAATGAAATGAAAGCAGAAATGCCAAGTTAAACAATCATTATTTAACGAAAAAAGTTTTGCATATAGTCATCTGACATCTCGTGCCTTAATCTAATTTTTGAACATAACAAAGCATTTTTGCCGTATTCCGGCGAAATACAGAGAAATTACAATAAACTTAGCCCGAATCTGGACCGAAAGAAAAAAAGCATTCAGAGTAAAGTCGTATCAGTAATTGCAATTGGCGATAATAATGGCACACTTAAACAAATTCCTAACAGGAATATAATTTCAGTTCATTTGAACAAGACGGAAGAAATAAGAGTCTGACAGTGTAAGATGCTGTCGAAAAGTCCCTGTGAACTTACAAGGCTGTCAGCTGCCAAGCCACGCACCGGTGCCCATTTGGGTCCCTCATGCATGAGGCGGCGGCATCCCTTTCATACTTGACAACTGAGAAATTCCTCTTGAAATGCATGATCACCTAGGCACCGATGCTAACGTGACCTGATGGGGGCGAGGACCTATTTGCAGAGTGTGGATGCTCCAAGGGCGCGCATGCATCGACATCACCGTGAGCCACAGCGTGACGCGAGCCAATGTGAGCCATCACTCTCACACTGCTGCTGGCAGCATGTCAAAGTCACCTCTACAGTTAAAGTTCTTCAAGTGTTATACTGACTTCACAGGTCTATCAAAAAGGCACCAAGTCATCCTCTGGGCCACGTGCACATGTGTTCACCACTGCTGGTGTGATCCCTCTCTCTACCTGTGCTCCAGCGAAGACCTAATTGCCGAGCGACTCACCCTTGGAGACGCTGCAGAAATCCATTCCAGAATAGCAGAGGGTGCATTGTTCCTCATGATCATAACGGGACATGTGCGAGACGCATACTGATATCACAGTTCATCCAACAGAAATCTGTTTGACTGCTCGTGATTCTAACGGGGCATGCATGGCGTGTGGCTGACGCATCGCAGCGTGTAGCTATACACCATCACAAACGCATCTAGCAATGTTCTCAATGTTATACTTAAGTCACATGGCTATCTAAAATAAGAACTAAGTCAAACTCTTTGAAATTGTATAGTATCACAGAAATACTTAACATGCACTTTTGTAGGAGCTTTCCTGATGTCTCAGCTTGTATATACGGAAATTATTGCCCTAAAAGAACCTGTTTACGAAAATAGTGCGGAATAACGCCGAATGCATACCTCCTGATGGTCCTAACATGGCACCCCTTCTATCTCGTCTTACCCTTCCTGCTTTCAACATACACAAACGTTCTCACCACTGTGTAGAGACTCCTATATGCCAGCACAAAGAACGCCTTCTGAATGAATCGAGCATTATGATTGATTCCTATCGAATTTACTCACCAAATTACTGATGCTATCAATGTGGTAGCACTGTCCACCTTTTTTCTTTCTTTCTGCAGATGAGACTTACAACCGCAAAAACTATTTTACACAGATAGCAATATTGCACCCACAATTAAACCTTGCAAAGTGCCTTACATATCGTCAAATATGGAAAGTCTCTTACTCAAATACACTGCTATCCAGCCGAGGACTGGAGCTTGAATATTAAGACGTGAAACCGATCTCCAACCCAGCAATATATCACCGCATACTGTATCAATGTAGTAAACACACAATTCGTACCCTGCGCCATACAAAAATCGACCCTTTTACATCATTCGTATAACTATTGACCACCAGAGACTTGTACATATACCTCAAAGACAGACAGCACCGTATATACTACTCGCAGCAATAGATTCGGGCTCGTTTCCCCTCGGCATAAACGCGTTACTGTTTCTGGTCCGCACCTGCTTGCTTGCTTTTCCACACCAATCTCCAGATGCTGGGATTACAGGAACACATTTATTTTCGCGTAGTTAGCCATAATATTATACCATTTTCGCTGTACTTCTCGATATCAAGCATACAGCAGTATCCTACCGATCGCTCACGAACACAGTTCTGAAGATATAGATCCCCAAATTATTTCTCTACAAACCCTAAACATCAGCAAGGTGGAGCATGCTGTAAACCACCGAGTAACTAGAAACTTATCCACTATGCAATGATCTTTACGTGAGAATTAGAAAAAAATAGATGAAACTGATATTTCCTATCGCAAATACAGATGTTGGTGATGTAACAGATTCCAAATCATCCCTATAATTTGCAAAGTCAACAAAGGGGTTTCTCATGTCTAGAGAGAACCAGCAAACGTGTCTTCCACCCATCTTCCACCTGCTAGATGTACACACCACAATCGATGTTCCCTCAACTAAATAAAGAAGCGAAATGTGCAGAAGCAGTCAACTGGACAATTTACATGGAAGGGAATAACGGTCCAGCGCAAACACACATCCATATTGAATCTAGAGGGCAACACAGTTAAGTCAGCTACATTTTGACACTCCAACAGGCATCTGCATTCGGATGGCTCCCACAGTTAACAGGAAACGTGAATCATTCCTGCCACAGGTCACCACGCTGCACGCCAAGCATGCATGGACTGAATCATCCTAGGAAAAAAACCGACATCATATATATATTATCCCCGTACTTACAACTAAATGTTAGCGATTGTGGTCTCAGTTGAACAACAATCCACAACGAGCGAAGTATTGGAAATTCACCCTGCTGATGGCTGTGGGTTTGGAAATAGAAATATCCATACCATTCTTATGACTTAGCATATTCCTCCCTTTGCTGTCACAGTACTCCATGTCAAATCCAAACCTTCCTTTTGACTGGACATAATCATTCCCTTTGCACATGTCGGGACACAAACACATACTTCATAAGCCTGATGCTCGAGGCAAACCTATCACGTGCCCTCTACTACTAAGTATAATACTTAGTCAATAACCGATTGCTAGCGATACGAATTAACACTGACTGAAGATCAACTGTTGGTTGGCATGTCTCATAAGTTTCTCTTGCGAGTGCTACCACCATGTCCTAGAAAGAGGCGTAATCATATTACAAAGTGCTATATGTTAAAAAAGACAGAACCATATTATCATCACAAGCAGTTTTGGTTCTACAGGTGCACGCAAGTATCCATGTTAATAGCTATACCAACTTTATAAATCCATGTAAAGCATTACCTATGAATGACCTGGTTTTTCCAGACAAATACCGTGACACGGAATATAGATGGTGATCGCCGAAGCGTATATTATCACACGAGCAGTGCGGTTGCACGTCGCCAATGGTACACCCTCGTAATAAAATACTATCTTTTGAAAGTGATTTAGCTAAGGAGCGTGGTATGAAACCGGCATTTGCAACTGCCTCTCGCCGCCGCCACTAGATATTTCTCCAGTATTTCTAATGCGTTCTGTCCCGATACCACGTTTGAGGTTCTGTGATATATCCACCGAGCTATAGGCGATGACTGATTGAGAAGGATCACAAACGATAGTAGATGGTGTAATGATTGAGGTCATGAGAAATGTACACTAGCTTTTCAGATCTTTGGTGTTACACTTTCGATAGAAATGATGTTTATGGTTTGGAACCTAGTCTTTTCATTCAACCACATACCTGCATTGGATCCTATGGAGAAGTCATTTAATGATTACAGTCACTAGTGAATCATATTTCTGGCACTCTCACATCTCGAAATGAGCCATCTTTCTCGAACCTATCTGCTACAGTCAAATTCCAATACGGTTTTAGGTAGCCCCTCTGCATCTTGCAACTATCCCTCAGACGCTGCACTACTGCCACCTTCTGCAACTCGTGTAGAAACAGGAAAATCTGAGTTACTGTCATAGAACTGTGGTTTGACCATTCAATGGAAACGAAGCCTGCTCCTGCAACATGAGGTAGTATGGGAACTGGGGGAAGGATGTCGATTTTTCTACTGCATTGTGGTGCTTCTCCAAACTACAAGCAGGTACTACAGATCCACATCCCTCATGGCCCATTCACATCCATCACCCCAACAGTCTATCATGTGTTCGAGAATTAACAGTGCATGCACATGCTGCACAGTCATCTACCCACATTCACACTGATACTTGCAAAGTGGGGAGGGGGTGGTTTAGCTATGATACTGAAATTGGGAAACATGCTGTCACATCATTGGTCAGTGTTGAAATTACTGTACAATTGGGAAAATTGTTCACACAATCAACTGTAATGCTTATTATTTCAGTACATCGGGGGTGTCTTTCCCATCCCATCCATCCACTGGTATGCTGATGGTTGCCACATACTGACTGACTGATATCACTTGTTTGAGCTGGAGAAAGAGTTTTGGTGGAGGGACAACACCGTATGGGGACAGGTAGCACCAAAACAGTGATTGCGTACATGACCATAATATGAGCAATCAGTCGAAATGGAAGACGGAGTCATCAGCTATTCCGTCACTCTGACAGATGGATTTAAATGTAGAGGTCGTCAATCAATTTTGGACAGCAGTTTGGAAACTCTCCACAACGCTGCCAAACTCTTCCAGTTTCCTTATGTTGCAACTGTCTTTTATTTACAATCATTCAGTGTGTGCAGTGTGTTATGGTAGGCGCAGTAAAATATGATTTACACCATGTGATGCCTAGTTTTCTGTGAGAGACAATGGATCAGAACGTGTTAATGTCAGTTTAGAACCTGACACAGACCATGAATTTGTGGTGGAAAAACAAATGGCATGCTAGTGCATAAATCGTGTTACAGGAGAAAGAGAAACAATGTTTCAAACAATGACACAGGGTCACAGAGTGCGTCTCTTGCGACTTGCAGTATAGTCTGTGTGATACAGTCATTCTCCTACAGTACAGGTGATGAAACTTTAAACTGGTCTGTGCAGTGGATCAATACCTGTATATTTAATAGGATCATCACATGTGCTCAAAGCCAGCGCGCATGTGGTATTTGTATTCGATATATGAGAGGAGAGAGATGCAGTAAGAATCTTATTGAGTTCTCTATCAGATGAAGTTAGTGGAGGTTTTATACTTCAAAATTTTTCTCTGGTGGATGGAACGGAATAACGATGATAGAATGTTGGGGTGATGTACGTGAATGGACCATGAGGGATATGGATCTGTAGTACCTGCTTCACTTCCATTGAATGGTCAAACCGCAGTTCTGTGGCAGTAACTCAGCTTCACCTGTTTCTACACGGGTTGCTGAAGTTAGTAGATATAACTTTCTCTTACTCCTACGCAGTTCTGACTTACATTGGAAAAATCACACGCGCAAAGTTGCAGGGACGGTAGCACAGAGTCTGAGGGGTTGTTGCAAGATGCATAGGAGCTACATAAAACCATGTTGGAATTTTACTGTAGCTGATAGGTTCGAGAAAGGTGGCTCATTTCGAGATGTGAGAGTGCCAGAAATATGATTCACTAGTGGCTGTAATCATTAATGGGCTTCTCCATAGGATCCAACGCAGGTATGTGGTTGAATGGAAAGACTAGATTCCAAATCATCGACATCAATTCTACTGAAAGCGTAGCGCAGGAGATCTGAAAAGGTAGTGTACAGTTCTTAAAACCTCAGTCATTACGCCATCTACTATTGTTTGTGATTCTTCTTAATCAATCATCACCTATAACTCAGTGGATACATCGCAGAACCTCTGACGTGGCATCGAGACAGAATGCATTACCAAAACTAGAGAAATATGTAGAGGCAGTGGTGTGAGGAAGTTGCAAATACTGGTTTGATACCACGCTCCTTAGCCGAAACACTTTCAAAATTCGGTAATTTTATTACGAGGGTGCACTGCCAGTGACGTGTAACCACACTGCTCGTGTGATAATATACAGTCTAGCAATCACAGTCTATAATCAGTGTCATGGTATTCGACTGGAAAAACCATGTCATTTGTAGGTAATGCCATACATGCATTTATAAATCTGGTATAAGTTTTAAGATGGATACTTGTGTGCATCTGTAGAATGTGATGGTAATATAGTTGTGTTTAGCGTATAGCAGTTTGTAAGACGATTACGCCTCTCTTTCTAAGACACGGTGGTAGCACTTGCAAGAAAAACTTACGAGACATACTAAGCAAAGGTTGATCTTCAGACCTTATTATTCTGTATCACCAGCAATTGGTTATTGACTGAGTTTTATACCTAGTAGTAGGGGGTGCGTGATATGTTTCCCTTGAGCAACATGCTTATAAAGTATGTGTTTGTGTTCTGAAGAGGTGGATAGGGAATGACTTTGTCCAGTCAAAAGGAAGGTATGGATTTGACATGGACTACTGTGATAGCAAAGGGAGGAGTTTGTTAAGTCATAAGAATGATACCGATATTTCTATTTCCAGAGCGACAGCTGTCAGCAGGGTGTATTTCCGATACTTCGCTCATTGTCGAATGTCGTTCAATTGAGATCACAATCGTAACATTTAGTTGTAAGTACAGGGATAAAATATATATGAGGCCAGTTTTTTCCTAGGAGGATTCTGTCTATGTGTGCTTGGCGTGCAGCGCTGGTGACCTGTGGCGAGAATGATTCACATTTCATGTTGTGGTGGTGGTGGTGGTGCGTTGGGGCTTATGGGCGCTCAACATCGAGGTCATCAGCGCCCTGACACACATTAAAAGGAACGAATGTGGACAGTCCTAAGAAAACTAAAGCACACACTCAAAGAAAGCAGGAAAAGAAGGAAAATGCTACATAAGAAAGTAAAACCTAAGGGAAGGGGAAACATAGCAACAAGAATGTCACAGGAAATTGTTATTGGTTGGCCACTTACATAAAACATGGGCGAGCTTTTAACTGTAGGAGACGTCCGAATGCAGATGCCTGTTGGAGTGCAGGAATGTAGCTGACTTAACTGTGTTGTCCTCTAGACAACCGAAAGATTCAATATAGACATGTGTTTGCGCTGGACCGTCATTCCCTTCCATGTAAATTGTCCGGTTGATTGGTTCTGCACATTTCGCGCCTCTATTTAGTTGAAAGAACATCGATTGTGGTGTGTGCATCTAGCAGGTGAAAGACGGGTGGAAGACATGTTTGCTGGTTCTCTCTAGACATGAGAAGCCCCTTAGTTGTCTTTATAAATTATAGGGATTGTTTGGAATCTGTTACATCACCGACATCTGTATTCACAAGTGGAAATATCAGTTTAATCTTTTTTGTTCGAGTTCTCTCGTAAAGGTCACTGCAGAGGGGATAAGTTTCTAGTTACTCAGTGTTTACAGCACGCTCCACCTTGCTGATGTTTAGGGTTTGTAGAGAAATAGTTTGGGGTCTAGATCTTAGGAATTGTGTTGCTCGAGTGATCAGTGGGATGCTGCTGTGTACTTGACATCGAGAAGTACAACGAAAATGGTATAATATTAAGGCAAACCATGTGAAAATAAATGTGTTCTTATAATCCCAGAGTCTGGAGATTGGTGTAGAAAAGCAAGCAAGCAAGCAGGTCCAGACCATGAACAGTAATGCATTTATGCAGAGGGAAAGCGAGCCCGAATTTATGGAACAGTTCTGAGAGTGACTTCAGTCTGCTGAGGGCACTCTAGTCACGCATTGGGAGTGGATGACTTGTGACCACCGACTACAGGAAAATATCTCTTGCTGCGAGGAGTATATACGGTGCTGTCTGTCTTCGCAGCGTATGTATGAGTGTCTGATGGTCGATAGCTATATGAGTGATATAAAAGGGGCGATTTTTGTATGGCACAGGATACGAATTGTATGTTTACTACATCGACACGGTATGTGGTGATATATTGCTGGGTTGAAGATCGGTTTCCCTCCTTAATATTAAAGCTCCTGTCCTCAGATGGATAGCAGTGTATTTGAGTAAGAGTCTTTCCATATTTGACGATATGTAGGGCACTTTGCAAGGTTTAATTGTGGGTGCAATATTGCTATCTGTGTAAAATAGTTTTTGCGGCTGTAAGTCTCATCTGCTGAAAAAAAGAAAAAAGGCAGGCAGTGCTACCACATCGGGGGGCATCTGTAATTCGTCAGGTAAATTCAATAGGAGCCAATCATAATGCTGGATTCATTCAGCAGACATTCCTTATGCTGGGTTGTAGGAGTCTCTACATAGTGGTGAGAACGTTTGTGTGTGTTGAAAGCAGGAAGGGTAAGGCGAGATAGAAGGGGTGCTATGTTAGGACCATCAGGAGGTATGCATTCGCCATTATTCTGCGCAATAGTGCCTAGTTGATCACGTATTTTGAGAGGAATTTTTCAGGTGTCTGGTATGAAAGGTATGCCGCAGCCTCATGCTTGAGGGACCCAAACAGACACTGGTGCATGGCTTGGCAGCTGACGGCCACGTCACTTCATGGGGGCTGCTGGTGCATCCCGAATTCTGGATGCGTGTACAGTAGCCTCCTGTGCGGTCCAGTGGACAGGGGGTGTCGGGCAGTGCCTGCTCACGTTGTTTGCGTGTGTTGCATTATTTTGCGAGCAGGCTGTGCTATGCATTATTTTGACAATTTACAAGTTGATTTCGTGTCTGCACATCAGTGTACTGCATTATTTAGGAGGAGTTTGCATGTCTGTGTGCTGTGTACTGAAATTATTTCGGTAATTTAGGAGTTGTTTGCGTGTCTGCAGAGCGTTATTTCGGTAATTTACGAGTAGTTTACAGGGCTGTAGGCTGTGTGGCGTTATCCCAAGCATGTCAGAGTGTGTGTTTTGTATCAGTGTGATAAATATACTATCTCAGATCCAACCCTAAATAAATTGTTCCAAAATAAATAAAGTACACTCCTTCCTCTCTCCAGCAGCCCAGTGCAGGCTGAGTCATTTTCTCCTCCAGACAGCCATCTTGAGTCATGTCACTGAACGGACGACAGCGCCCTCTAGTGTTGGTACTTTGTACTAGGCTCGGATCCCCTGGTGAACACTAGGTTTCCCGCCATTTTCTCAGCCATCTTGGCTAATGTCATGAACAGATGACAGTGTCCTCTGGTGGCAGTACTATGTACTAGGTCAGTTGGACTCCGGACCCCATGGCGACCACCCTGTTTCTCGCCATTTTTCCCCGCCATCTTCAATTATGTTACGGAATGGACAATAGTGCCCTCCAGTGGCAGTACTGTATACTAGGTCAGTTGGACTCTGGACCCCATGGTGACTACACTTGATGGTGGTACTACCTCTAATTGGTTAAATAAATAGTGCATGCAAAATACTTATGTCCAGCACAGGCTGAGTTATTTTCCCCTCCAGTCCCTAGGAAGAGGCGGTGGTCAGGTGACTTGGGTTAGTGGAAGTAGTCCAAGTGCCCTTTCTTTCCTGCCATTTTCTTAGGTTAGTATAGGTAGCACAAGTGGCCTTTCTTTACTACCAAAAATCAAATTTCCAGCCAATTCCTAGGAAGAGGTGGTGGTCGGATGACTTAGGTTAGTGGAGGTAGTCCAAGTGACCTCTTTCTCACCATCTTCTTAGGTTAGTAGAGGTGGCTGTGGTGTGTTGCTTTGTCCTGATGGAATTTGAAATGGTTCAAATGACTCTGAGCACTATGGGACTTAACTTCTGAGGTCATCAGTCCCCTAGAACGTAGAACTACTTAAACCTAACTAACCTAAGGACATCACACACACCCACGCCCAAGGCAGGATTCGAACCTGCGACCGTAGCGATCGCGCGCTTCCAGACTGTAGCGCCTAGAACCGCTCGGCCACCCTGGCCGGTGGAATTTGAACTTCCCGCCATTTTCTGGGGGAGGGGGGGGGGTTAGCCCAATTGATCTATCTTCCCGCCAAAATCCGCCATCTTGGATGACGTCTCAGCCACCATTATGGATGATGTCATGCGGTGATGCCAAGTCTACAGACCGCCATCTTGGGTGACGTCTTCGCCGCCATCTTGGATACATCTGCCAACAATGGAGAGTGTGGTTGTGCAAACATAGCTCCACTACTAACGTGATCTGTTTATAAAATTAATCACTTTCAATGATGTACCAGTAGTGAAACTACAGTAAATCCAAGTAATTGTGGCCAAAGAACTATTCGAATCACACCCCTCAGTATTAAAACATCTACCTCTACATGTTTACTCCGCAACTCCCAATAAAGTGCCTGGACGAGCGCGCGGGAGAAACGAACACTTGTATCTTTCCGCCCTTATGATCATTGCTCCCTACATTAAGTTGGCGCCAACAAAATATTTTCTCACTATGTGGAGGAAGCTGATGCTTGAAATTTCATAAGGTCTCGCCGCAGCGAAAAACGCCTTTGTTTTAATGACTGCCACCCCAATTCGTGTTTCATATTGGCACTCTGTCCCTTATTTCGCGATAATACAAAACGAGCTGTCTTTCTCTGAACTTTTTCGACGTCGTCCGCCAATCGTGCTGCTGATCCCACTCCGCAGAGCAATACTCCAGAAGTGGGCAGACAATCGTAATGTCTTTTTGGTAGATGTGTTACATTTTCTAAGTGTTGTGCCAATAACTCGCAGTCTTTGATTTACCTTTCTCCATAATATTATCTATATGATCGTTCCTAATTGTATTTAGTTGAATTTACAACCTTTTTAGATTTGTGTGATTTATCGTGTTACCGAAATTTGGCGGACTCATTTTAGTGTTCATGTAGATGACTTCACACTTCACATTATTTAGAGAAAATCGTCACTTTTACAACATACAGATATCTTGTCTAAATCATTTTGCAATTCGTTTTGATCATCTGATGAGTTTACATGACGGCAAATGACAGCATCATCTGCAATCAATCTAAAAGGATTGCCCACATTGTCTCCTAAATCGTTTATGTGAACCAGGAACAATGGAGAGCCTTTACCACTTCCTTGGGGAACGCCGGATACTATTTCTGTTTTGCTCGATGAATTTTTGACAGTTATTACGAACTGCCACGTTTCTGACAGGAAGTCACGAAACCAGTCACACACCTGAGACAATACTCAACAAGCACGCAATTTAATTAGAAGCCGCTTGTGAGTAACATTTGTCAAAAGCCTTCTGAAAACCTAAAAATATGGAATCAATCTGACGTCTCCTGGCGATAGCACTCATTACTTCGTGAGAATAAAGGGCTAATAGTGTTTCAAAAGAACGATAATTTCTGAAACCGTGTTAGCTATTATCAATAAATCGTTTTCTTGGAGGTGATTTATAACATTCGAGCACAGTATATATTCCAAAATCCTACCGCAAATGGATGTTAGTCAAATGGGTCTGTAATTCAGTGAATTACTCCTGGTTCCTTTCTTGGGTATTGGTGTGATTCGTGCAACTTTCCAGTCTTTGGGTACGTATCTTTCTGCGAGCGAACGGTTAAGTACGGAGCCAGTATCAACATGCTCAGAAAGGAATCTGACTGGTATTTGATGTGAACCGGAAGCCTTGCGTTTCTGAAGTGTTGTAATACCCATGCCAGCTTAGTCGGCGTAACCACTGGATAAATTTCTTCAATGCATCGGCCCATTGTTAACACTCGAGCAAAATTTTACTGTGTAAGAGGGAGCCACTGTGGTCTCTTAATCAATTACGACGGCAGTGTACGTGTGGACAAGTTTACACACAATGCCGGTTGTGATACCCACATGTAGCCCTCTGTTTGTAAATCTTCTTTGTAAGCCCAATATTCGAAAGGCTTTCCTATCTGCCCCTGTTAAATTAAAGCTATTGAGCAAATATTGTACTCTTTTTCAGAGATATTTTCGTTCTTTTTAAGGTAGATAAAGCAAGTTCTTATGATAAATATTTGTTATTATTGTTTTCATTGTGTATTTCATTCTTTGGCGTCATATGATGTAACTTTTTGTGACAACACAGTCTAGACCCAAAAAATATTAGTCCAAGTGCAGACTATCACTGACGCACGTGATATTAATTTGTGAATAAGAACGAGTACTCTACTTAACAAGCTGTGGTTCTTACACAGATGTCGCAGTATAGTAACTCACTTGTCGATGATAGGCAGTGAAAACCTCTTAATTCCAGTAACCAATAACTTCATTCTAGAATAAAATTTTCACTCTACAGCGGAGTCTGCGCTGATATGAAACTTCCTGGCAGATTAAAACTGTGTGCCGGACCGAGACTCGAACTCGGGACCTTTGCCTTTCGCGGGCAAGTGCTCTACCAACTTTTTTTTTTCTTTTTTACTTTTATTATTTTTATTTTTTGTTAACATAAATGAGTATACAGTCTCACCATGAGTAGCAACCTTTTTTTTTTCTTTTGGGAGCACAGGAGAAAGAAAAACAAAGAGGCTGCAGATAGAGAGCTATGTGTGAAAGGGATAAACATGTGTAAGGAGAAAAAAGAAACTTAGAAGAGGAGGAGAAAAGAGAAGTGAAATAAAATAGGAATACTTTCCGCGCCATGCTCCACTTTGGCGCGCCATCAGAACAAAATGCATTCTATCATTGACCATTGAAGGGGAACGTAGGATCGTCCAGTCTTGGCTGGCACGGTTCGTTGAGATTCCAGCTTTGAGGTGGGTTGGTGAAAATACTCTGTAAATAGTTCGCGAAAGTGGCCCGATAGTCCCGATGTCGGCGAAGGGTGTGGTGATGTACTTGGAGGCGTGTCCAAAAGTCCGCCGGATCGACGATGTCGCCCCGGAAGAGGTAGTTGACAGCCACGCCACTGATCCATGTGATGGCGTGCCACTTAGCCGATGGAAAGTAGGTCGTGTCGGGATATATCATCATGGTAGGAGAAACGTGATGTGGTGGTACTCGGAGGTAGAAAGCCACAATCTTCTGTACGAGGGTCCAGACAGCTGCTGCTGGCCCACACTCAAAACGATGTAAATCTGTATCTTCGACATTGCACTTAAGGCACAGTGGTGAGTCCACCAGTGCGATGCGATGCAGTTTCTGTCTTGTAGGATACTTGCCGTTGACGAGAAGGTACCACATAGAGGTGGTGTCAGTGGTGTGATATGGTTGGTGGATCGTTTTCCAAACTGTAGGCCATGAAACCTGGGGGTGACGTGTTTCGACGGGGTTGCGGGGTGGAGACTTTCGGAGAAGGCGGTAGATGTCGCGGGTGGTCGTCTTCCTGGTCGTGGGGAGCTCGGTGCATATGTAGTTGTACTCCAAAAAGAAACGGCCGATATGTGACATCGGAGGTGGGATGTGTGCCAAAGACGTCGGTGGGCGTCTCGAAACAGGTGCGAGCTCGGTGGTCAACATTCCAGTAAAACTAGCATTTTGGCTTTTCCATAACCGGAGCATAGTATTGGTGTAAAGTGCCGTAGTCCTGGCTCTCACATTAACCAGATCGAGGCCACCATCCCGCTTCGGTAAGGTGAGAGCTTCATACTGGACTTTGAAGATGTGTCCAGAACAAATGAAATAGCCGAAAGCCGCCTGTAATCTGGCCGCCATTGTCGCAGTGATGGGCAGAATCTGCGCTATATGGGGTATCCGGGCTGCCAGATGGGTATTGACGAAGGTGACTCTCTGGCACATAGTCAGCGGGCGTAGTATGTGATTTTGTATGTTGGCCCGGATGCGCTGCAGCAGCGCCCGAAAATTGATCGCCGAGGTGCGGCGAATGTCTCGCGTGTACACTAATCCGAGACAACGAAGGGTGTCCATCAGTTGAAAGGGGACTACGCTGTCTGCGGGAAGGCCGCGACCGATCTTCATGGCGCATGATTTTGCCACGTTCATAGCGCTCCCTGCCCCTGCACTGTAACGGGTAATCCACTGCATCGCAGCTTGTACGTCGGCCGCTGAACGTACTACGAGGGCCAAGAAGTCCGCGTAAGCTCGGCAGCGGAACATATGATCCCGGAGTGGAATACCTGTCAAACGTCGCCGTAATCCGCAAATGAGTGGTTCCATCGCAATGGCATAAAGCACAGTCGGCAAAGGGCAACCCTGCCGTACTGAGCGTTCAATCCGTATAGGTTCTGTAAGTCTGTCGTTGACGAGAAGTCTGGACGTTGCTTCACGAAGGAGCCGCATAGTCACTTGCGTGAACGTCGGGGGAATTGCCATTCGGTCCATCACTGCGTTGAGGAATGCATGATTGACGCGGTCAAACGCTTGTTTGAAGTCGATGGAGATTAAAGCGCCTGGCAGTCGCGAGTGTGTTGCCACAGCGATCACATCTCGATATTCACTGAGGGCTGTCTGTATATTACGATCGCCGCCTAAAGATGTTTGTTCGTGGGAAACAATGTCTCGTAAGACATGTTTGAGTCGCACTGCTAGAAGGCGTGTGAAAATCTTGAAGTCGGAATTGAGTAACGTGATCAGCCGATAACTGTCGAGTCGTGTTCCTCCTGCGGGTTTCGGGACTGGTACAAGTAAGCCTTCCATGAACATTGGTGGCGGGTTCGCCGCGCCGGACAAAAGTTCCCAGTACATGTCCCTCCATCGTGGCATCATCAAATCTTGGAAGGTTCTGTAAAATTCCAGAGGTAAACCATCCGGGCCGGGAGATCGATTCAGAGACCCTTTGGCCACAGCGCCTTGGACGTCGTCGGTGGTCACTTCAGAAGTCAGGAGGGTTACAGCTGCTGCGTTTAGAGTACCAAGTGTCTCCTGGGCAACCTCAGCAATGGCCTCTGCACCGGCAGGTACTTCCTGAAAGAAAAGTCTATAGTCCGTTGTGAATGCATCCGCAATGGTAGCTTGCGAAGTCAGCCGTCGTCCATCAGGTAAGTCTAAAGTTGTCATTAAAGCCTGTCGGCGTCGACGAACATTTTGAATAATATGATGCATAGAAGGTTCTTCACTATCAACTGAGCTACCCCAGCACGACTCACGCCCCGTCCTCACAGCTTTAATTCCGAGTTCGAGTCTCGGTCAGGCGCACAGTTTTAATGTGCCTGGAAGTTTAATAACTCCATTATCAAAGGGAGACTTGAAAGTGCATAAATTTCTCTAACCTGTAAATGGCCTAGCTTCTACTATGTACATGCACATGTAGCAGCACTATCTGTATCACTTTATATATTTTGTGAGGAAGGAGCAATAACATTAATTCAGTTCACACAAATCAGATGAACAATGCCTGTTTTGCGGGCACGTCCTTACGTAATGATATCTTTTGTTTTATTTTAATATAATGTTTTCCGCTTGTGCATTGTTAGCGACAAACCTAAGTTGAATTCTCCTGCCGATAACACCATATTTCATCAGAAAAACTGTAGTTGCAGTTAATTTGTAATGATTTTTTTTTTTTTTTAGGAAGGAGCAATAACATTCACTCAGTTTACACAAATCAGATGAACAATGCCTGTTTTGCGGGCACATCCTTATGTAATTATTTCTTTTCTTTTTTTTATATAATGGCTGCTGCTTATGCATTGTTAGCGACAAACCTAAGTTGAATTCTCCTGCTGATAAAATCATATTTCATCAGGAAAACTGTAGTTGCAGTTAATTGTGAGACTGTAACGCGTTGAACTGAATGGCATAGTCACCAATACTACCAATTTATGTTTGCTTTAGGTCTGCAGGATTGTATTACGGAAACCAGAAAATATTCCTGTAAGAGACTGATATGATCCTTCTGCACCGGTACTACTCCATCGATATCAGGAATGATGTGGAGCAGAGGAAATAATTAGAAGTCACCCTCGAAGAGGAGGCATGTCCAGAAGCTGCCCTGCTTCAACTGCGCATGCGCGGGTTCCCTGTCCGCTCCCCGTGTCTGGCCTGGTCTGTCGTCAGCCCTTGTGTTGTCAGTAGCCGGGGAGAAGCCGAGCTGGACGCAAACGTTCTGCCGATGCTGTGAGCTCTCGGCTGTTCAGATGACAATTATCTCCGTAAGTACACGCAACGGCGCGCACTTTGAGAAAGTATCTGTATCAAGTGGCTGACGGAAGTTTTCAGTAAAATTACAATTCAAGCCTTTTAATCATATCGTTTGTTTACACGTAAGGAATACGGTTATAATCTGTAAATTTATCGTATTCTTCAATAACAGGAAAGTTCCGCCTCATTGACGTTAATTTGATGTATGATTTGTTTGAAACTGAATACGGCTATAAACGAATTATTCTGTAAATTTATCCTGTTCTTCAAGTAACAGCAACATTCCACTTCACTGAAGTTAATTTGGTTTATGATTTGTTTGAAACTCCCAAATTGGTCTCCCAAATTGTTTTCCGCGGAAACTGGTGTTCCACGGAAAGTGTATAAGTGCTCCACGAAAAGCTATTAAGAACATGGCGTTTTTCTTTTTCCGATGTTCTGACGCTATTAATTTTTAAAAAATCGTTATGACGTCTGTGCTATTAATCGTTATTTAAAATTGAAGCAATCGTTGAATAAAACAAGATTTTTTTCATTTTTTAATATTTTACTCATCTTCAAAATAAACAAGGTGTTCCATCAAAGTAGCAGGATTCTCAGTGTTTCCTCAGAGGAAAAGTTTGGGAACCCCTGTTCTAGAGGGAAAGCACCAGTTACATGAATCTGATTCCTCTGCCATTCGCGAGATTCAAAACACCGTAAATACTGCAGTACAGATTGATGCCATGTTTCTCGACTACAGTCTGGAGCTGTGCGACCACTGTGGTCGCAGGTTCGAATCCTGCCTCGGGCATGGATGTGTGTGATGTCCTTAGGTTAGTTAGGTGTAAGTAGTTCTAAGTTCTGGGGGACTGATGACCTCAGAAGCTAAGTCCCGCAGTGCTCAGAGCACCCCTTTGTTTCTCGACTTCCGGGAAACATTCTATACACTTCCGAATCGTCGACTAGGAAATAAAATAACTACTAAGAAACATCGGAGTAGATTTGAGATTTGTTTGAAAAAGACTGTTCAATAAAAAAAAAATCCTTTGGTTGTCAACGTTTCCAGCTGTCTGAGGCTCTCCGAAGACGTCGCACTTGCATTGATAGAAATTGGAAATTTGTGGTAAGGACTATGGGACCAAACTGCTGAGATCATCGTTCCCCAGGCTCATGCACTACTTAATGTAATTTAAACTAACTTATGCTAAGGATAACACACACACACACACACACACACACACACACACACACACACACACACCCATGCCCGAGGGAGGACTCGAACTTCCGACGGGAGGAGCTGCGCGAACCGTGACATGACGCCCTTAGACCGCACGGCTGTATTCAGAGATGTCACATCGTTAGACAATTGTAGCAAAATAAAGAAACACTTGCAGATTGTCGGTGGTTAGTGCTAAACGTGGAAGCTGGTCCTCAACATAAAGAAAAGGTATTGCGATGCGCGTCATTGGACGAAAATACCAGATATTGTTTTACTAAACGATTGGCGACTCGGGCCAGGACAGCAAACTGTTTACAAAATAAAGGGAAAAATGTTAATGTGCTGTCAATAGTAATAATAATAACTGTGAAACGTGACCTTCATTAGCTTCTAGGGTACAGGCCATATAAAAAACAGCTAAGACAGTCAAACTAGTGGTGTCTACCGTAAGTGTTTAAGGTTATTTCGAGAGACGCTTATCCGAGGAAGTAATGTATTTAGTGACTCTCCTTGGATAGTATGCCGTCAGAAATTTAACATTCAGCATCTCCGGTTTGCACACACTTTTATGCTGGGTATCCCAGTAGGAATGGTCAGTATTCAGTGATGTGACAGAATGCGCATCCGGGGACGTGGGGGGGGGGGGGCGGGGAGGCTATGTGGTTGCAGCCCCCGTCCCCCCCCCCCCCCCCCCCTCCCACCCGCCTCGCCACCAAGAATTACACCTTTACTCTAAACCAAAAGAGAAAGAGAGAAAGATTCTTTGCAACATGGCTTTCAGATTTAACGCTCTGGAAAATTTTATTGCTATTATAGTTGGTATTATAACTAAGAAAATATTCTCTTTCACTCTACAGCAGTGACCAACAAATTTTTTTGTTAAAAGGCCATTACTGATATTGTGCGGCGGGGGTACCTCGGGTTGCGTATGTACCCACCTATCCTATTATTATTATTATCTGGTAACTCAAATGAAGTTGTAGTACTTACCGTTAGAAGTCGTCACCATTCGGAGCAGTATTCAGTTTCAGATTGCTGCCAATTTTGGCGACCTCAAAGTTGTCTGATGAAGCGACATTGTATTGTCTGTGTGAACGGATGATTAATTGACTAATATCAGCAGTTGTACTTGTATTAGTAAGACATTTAATTGAAACTTTCTCAGAGGGCATCATCAGACAGCATTTCATGAAATATATGATTTTACGTAGGTTAATTGTCGCGACAAGAAGAAAAGTCACAGCGATGGTAGGCAACAATTTCCCTTTTAAGGTACTGTGCGGTGCAGCAGGCTGGTAAATTGTGTAGTTTTGACTGAATTTTTATTTGCATTGATCCATCATCTTATTCCTTATAAGCGAGGGCTCTGTCAAGCCACTGAGTAGGTTGGTTGGCGTCGTTACCGACGGCGGATGACGATCAGACCTGTAGGATTCTTGCGAGAAAGTGTTACGTAAGGTAATAAAAATATCTCGGCCGAGCAGGGGGTTTCTAGCTTGTTACAGAACAGTTGAACGGAAGAACACGAGAGGTGTTCGATAGTTCATCTTCGAACGATCGACCTCCAACTTGGCCGCTGAAAAACATTCAAAATACAATATAAGTTATTTTTATGCAAGAGAGATAGGATAGTAATCACTTTTAAATAATTAACACAGTTAAGTTTAATAAATAAAGTAATTATTAAGCCAGCAAATACGGACGGGCTACACTTGCAGGTACATGTTTTCAATATAAGATCATACAGCAGAAAGATGAGAAGGCATGCAGAAGACAAGTGAAGTAACCTTTTCATTTGTCTCAGCGTTCTGAAACCCCCGTTTTACTGATTTCTAGAAATTTTTTTAGGTATAAATGTTCACTATGATCATAAGTGTTCTCTGGTTTCTTCACGGTTTGCACTACAGCAAAATATCACCAAATACGTTCAGGAACAAATTGTATTTTCCTTGTACTGGATCATTTTAAACATTAATTAAATAAAAAATAAAAGGTGACGATTTAGGATGTATTACAATAGCGTCAATTTAATTTCTTATTCGTTGCTACAAATATGCAGCGCGTGTGAAGATGACGGTCTCTATAACGCGCATCCACGAATCCATGTGTAAACATCCCTGTCAAAACTTATACCAAAGCAGTTGGTCGGTGCGAGTCGCGGATGCCCGTTAGTTGTCAGCACTGGAAGACAAACAGTAGAACATTCCCTCTCTCACATCCTGTAACCCCGCAATGGCCGCGATACTTACCCCTCTGCCCCTGAGGTAGGCGGCCAACTTTCTTAGCTCACGACCGAATTCAACATCAATTAAAATGAAGCGCATCATAAAATGTTACTGTCTCTGTAAGTGTTTTTGTTCATTACTCAGCAGGAAAACGACACTCTTAAGCAGTTGACGTTTTTGGATTCGACTGTTACATGCATGTCATTACAAAATGCAACTGACAACCGCGGACCACACGATTACTATACTTCATTCGGGCTGCAGTCCTACGGCCACAGCTCCAGAGAATTTGGAGTCGGTGCCGTGATACAAAATTTCTGTTAGCTCTATACGCCTCTATCCACCCCACCCCCACCAGACACCGACCAAAATCCTTGGTTCGACGCCGAGGAA
Source organism: Schistocerca americana (assembly GCF_021461395.2). NCBI lineage: Eukaryota > Metazoa > Arthropoda > Insecta > Orthoptera > Acrididae > Schistocerca > Schistocerca americana. The sequence goes on from NC_060120.1 coordinate 616,611,733, forward strand.
CGATTGTTCGAAGGAAAAAAGGTCAGTAGACATGGGCTCTAAAATGCATTCTGTAAGAGCTATGAGCATTTGTCCAGTAGAAGAGATTTGTTTCACAGTAGCGAAGATAAAGTCCTCATAGCTCTTAAGGTATGCTCATTAGAGCCCTTGTTTACTGGACATTTTGCTCATATTTTGGTTCTTGCTACGATCTCCCAAAATATGAAAAGCAAAGAGATTGCACTGGAAAAGATTTGTTTCACAGTATCGAAGATGTAGTGCTCACAGCTCTCAAGGCATGCATTTTAGAGCCCATGTTAACTAGACGTTTTTCTTCGAATGATCGTTCCTGCCATATCTCTGACCGAGCGAGGTGGCGCAGTGGTTAGACACTGGACTCGCATTCGGAAGGACGACGGTTCAATCCCGCGTCCGGCCATCCTGATTTAGGTTTTCCGTGATTTCCCTAAATCACTCCAGGCAAATGCCGGGATGGTTCCTCTGAAAGGGCACGGCCGACTTCCTTCCCCATCCTTCCCTAATCCGATGAGACCGATGACCAAGCTGTCTGGTCTTCCCCAAACCAACCAACCAACCAACCATATCTCTGAATACTGAACATGCCTCCTCGGACACTTTGTATACTGTCTGCCAATGGAACTTTTATTATCTCCTTAACGTTTTCGCGCCTACTACTATAAACGAACCCGTGGCGAAACACGCCGCTCTCCTTTGGATCTTCTCTGTGTGTTCTACTACTCGTAATCAAATCATGGAGAAGACAAATGGTTCAAATGGCTCTGAGCACTATGGGACTTAACATCTGAGGTCATCAGTCCCCTAGAACTTAGAACTACTTAAACCTAAGTAACCTAAGGACATCACACACATCCGTGCCCGAGGCAGGATTCGAACTTACGACCGTAGCGGTCACGCGCTTCCAGACTGAAGCGCCTAGAACCGCTCGGCCATGGAGAAGACATTCTTCAGTCTAAGGTTCGTCGGAAGAATCACAAGGAAATGTATCTAGCCACAAGTGAGGCAGTTTACAAAACCGTCTTTCGAATAATTATTGAGTATTTGTCTTCAGTTTGGGAACCTTGTCAAGTTGAATTAACGCAAGAGAGCTAGAGAACATTCAAAGAACAGTTGCGTTCTAGTACACTTTAGCGACCTACTATCACCGCAAACCGTCCGGCAGCTTGCGAAGTACAGATATAGTTGAAATCGGCCTTGGTTTCCTTGTGCTTTTCAGTATTGCTGCAACAATTTCTCTTCTGTAGTACCAAAATTCTGTAGCATTTCTCTTGGAGCAATAATTAACTGATGTTAGATATCAGCTCTGAATCACAGTAATGTGAGCTATTTCTTTAGATACGATAACGCTGGAAGCTGAAGAAATGAATTAAAATTTGCGCTGCGGCTGTGACTCGAACCCGGCTCTTCTTGCTTACTAGGCAGATATGCTGACCATTACACCGCAGCATTATGGTCAACATAACTGCACGAGATCCGGGTTCGAGTCGTGGTCGAAGCACAAATTTTAATTCACTTCTTCAGCTTCCAACGCTATCGTAGATAAATTATAGACTTAAATCTCTCAGGGAAAATTTAATTTGAGATCTATTTCTTTGGGTGTTACAAAAAGTTATAGTCGTTGTCAGACACAGTCCAGTATTCTTACATCAGCAGTTGGAGGAATGGTTTCTTTTTATATGGTAGAGAATCTGCGTGAAAAAGCAGACTCTCACTGTACAGAGAATGGAGAAAATAATATCATCCACGGATTTAAATCCTGAATTATACTAATAGGGAATGTTTACTATTCAGGCAGAAAACGTTCAGTTCTTTTATGAATGTTGAAAGAGGGCAATATACTCTTATCTGTTTTCCGAATGTAGACTATAATGACTCGACAATATACAAGCCTCTCAAGGAGACGAGAGAATAGGTCGTTATTTCGTTTTTACGTTCTTGGACCAAAATTGGACGTAATCATATCCTTGGGTAGGGGCATTATCGTCTTGGAATATCTACTGCTAGAGAAAATACCTGCTCAGCGCTCACGTTAAATGACCTGATAAACATTACCACCTACCTTTCCTTTCAGTGTATCAGTAGGGCCTAATGGAAACCGCCTATGAGCGTCCAAATAACTGCAAAGCCTCTACCATTCGTCGCAGTTCAGTGTGTGCCCTTCTCCTGAAGCACGCCGTGTATAAATCTATCCTGGAAACATAACAGAATTTGTTAGACCCCTCTGACAGCATTACGAGTTTACATTTGTCGATAGTGTAAGTTTTTGATCCGTGTGTAACTGAACCTCTTCTTTGTATTCGCCTGGTGTGAAAGTAGCAGTCACGTCTAATTTGCTTGTTAGAAGAAATAGCACCATTTATAGCCAAATTTAAATCAGTTGGCATTTGACGCTAAAGTCCCAAACTGCGACGTTGCCGCAAGTAGTGTATGCACAGTTCTCCGCTTCCTGTGGCGACAGTAAATTGCTTAAAACTCTATATTTCCTACAAAATTCGAATAAAAAAGTCTGAGATTAACATTTTTTGTAGAGTATGAACAGAATCTTCCTGTTCCAAGGCACTCTTTATAAACAATTAGATGGCTTAGCTATGGGTTCCCCTCTTAGTCCACTGTTGGCTGAAATATTTATGGACCATTTTGAACAAAATTTTCTAAAAACAGAACCTTTGAGTGCAAACATCAAATACTGGTTTAGATATGTAGATGATGTCCTGTGTATGTGGACTGGTACTACAAGACAACTCAACACATTCTTGAAAAACCTAAACAGTCAACATAAAAATATCCAGTTCACTATGGAAATTGGCAACATATCCATAAACTTCTTAGATTTCACCATCGACATCAGTACACATACACCTTGTTTCAAAATTTACAGAATAACAACTACAGATACGGTAATACATTCTTGCTCACAACACCCCATAGCTCACAAACATGCAGCTTTCCACTCAATGGTACACTGTCGCATATCTATCCACATGTCCAGAGATGATTTTAACGCAGAGTTAGATACAATAAAATTTATTGCCACAGCCAATGGCTACAATACAGTTCTTATTGACCACATCTTGCACAGGAAACAAAAACCCCTCCTCTATGCCCCACCTGCTTCCCCATCCACTGTCTGCAAGAAATGGTGTACACAACCATTTCTAGGTCAGGTATCACAGACTGTAGCCAAAGCACTGACATCCTGCAAGTATAGAGTTTCCTACTATGTCAGGAACACTACAGCCCAGTGTGTTTTTAATAGCAAAGACAAGATCCAGTTATTAGCCAACAGTGGGGTATACATAATCACCTGTTCTGATTGTGAAAAATTTTACATTGGTCAGTCAGGCAGAGACATATCAACTAGGCTGACTGAACATGAACGCAGCTGGAAATTGCAGAATTCAGACTCTGCATTTGCTGAGCATGTACTGAGTGAGGGTCACAACTACCAGCCAGTGTCCCATGTACTTCACTTAGCAAACAAAGGCCATAAACTCAACCTGCTGGAAGCCCTGTAAATTAACAAACATCTTGCTCACAGTCCAGATCTCATCCTAAATGACCAGACACAACTCAACACTTCCCCTCTCCTGAACTTCATATAATCATCTTTGTTGTTCATTACTTCCCACACTCTCTCTTCCTACATATTCCCATTTTCCTGTAGTCATTAAGTTGTTTTATTTGTTGCAGTTGTCTTTGTATTCCACATAGGCTGTAGTCTCAATAGTTAAGGATTTCCTTTTAACTTGTACTTGTATTACTGTCCATGTTTAACTCCCCTTGTAGTTGTCTCATCAAATAGTGTTCATATTTTACTTTGCTCATTTATTTAATGAAAACTGGTACACAGCCACTGCTTTGATTATAATGTTAATATTAAAATGCAGTACCACCACATTCTCAAACTGTAGGTTCCCTCAAACACCTCAATTTTCCTGCATTTATTAATTTCTGTTTATCTTATTGATATTTCTTAAGTCCCTCATGTATTTTGTATTTACATTGACAACTGTCTCTTTTTTTTAATTGGTTGTGTATCACTCTCCATGTTTCATACCTCTTGATGCAGCGTTGTCTAGTACTAATTTTATCTTATTTTATTAGTTTTGTTTATTAATAGAAACTGTTATGTAGGCATGCTATTCCTATTTTGTGCTAAAGGTTTCCCTGGCAACCCCATTGTTATTTATGTACTGTTCAGTTTTTACCATTTCATTGCAAAGATGTTACTCACTGTATGTTTCTACTTCACTCTAGATGTGTTACTTCTCTTCGAATGTTGTCTGCTAACATTTAACTTCTTTGGTGATAATACTCAGTAAATGTCTGAAGATGGCCTTGTAAGTCGAAAACCGGTTAGCAATAAAAGTAATATTGTAGAACAAAAGCAAACTGGTGCTTTTCATTTATTATTTTTTGTAGAGGCTTGTAGTACTGCTAAGAATTTTAAAAATTCGTTCCTTATTTCACTTAGTGCTGAAGTCCTGTTTTCAGTTCGGGAAACAGTTTTAGACTTAACATGTCCTATCTAGAAAACTATAGAACTCATCGAATTACGTTGTCCTTTTTCCTTGATTATGAAAGTACCTCCTTCGGAAACAGATCTTTCCAAAGTTTGGTATCGCTTTCGTCTGATGTGCGCAAGTTTCGTAACCCCCCCCTCAATTTTTGACTTTTATCAATGTGTAGTTAGCAACAAGAATGAATCCTAAACTGTCCGTTCGCTATAAAAAACAAAAAATTCTCAAATACTTTCATCGTATGGCTATCTACAACGTCTACTCTGAGGAAGTCGTGGAGTAGCGATATGCACATGCACAGATGGCGCTAGTATCGCGTACACAAGGTAAAAAAGCGCAGTGCATCGGCGGAACTGTCATTTGTACTCAGGTGATTCATGTGAAAAGGTCTCCTACGTGATTATGGCCTCGCGACGGAAATTAACAGGCTTTGAAAGCAGAATAATAGTGGGAACTAGATGCATAGGAAATTCCATTCCATAAATCGTTAGAGAATTCAATATTTCGAGATCCACAGCGTCAAGAGTGTGCCGCAAATGCCAAATTTCAGCCATTATCTCTCACCACGGACAACGCCCTGGCGAACAGCCTTCACTTAACGATCGAGAGCAGCGACGTATGATTATAGTTGTCAGTGCTAACAGAGAAGCAGCACTGTGTGAAATAACTGCAGAAATGAATGTGGGACGTTCGACGAACGTATTCGTTAGGACAGTGCGGCGAAATTTGGCGTTAATGGGTTATGGCAGCAGACGACCGACGAGGGTGCCTTTGCTAACAGAACGACATCGCCTGCAGCTCCTCTCCTGGGCTCGTGACCATGTCGGATGGACCCTAGATGACTGGTAAACCGTGGCCTGGTCAAGTAAGCCCCGGTTTCATTTGGTAACAGCTGACAGTAGGGTTCGCGTGTGGCGCAGACCCCACGAAGTCTTGCTGCCGTGGACCCAAGTTGTCAACAAGGCATTGTGCAAGTTGGTAGTGGCTTCGTAATGGTAACGGTTGTGTTTAAATGGGACGGACTGGGTCCTCTGGTCCAACTGAACCGATTATTGACTCGAAATTGTTATGTTTGGCTACTTGGAGACCATTTGCAGTTATTCGTGGACTTCATGTTCCCAAACAACGATTGAATTTTTGTGGATGGCAATGCGCCATGTCACCTGGCATAATTGTTCGCTCCTGGTTTGAAGAATATTCTGGACAATTCGAGCGAATGGTTTGGTCCTCCAGGTCGCCCGACATGAATCCCAGCGAACACTAATGGCACATAGTCGAGAGGTCAGTTCGTGCACAAAATCCTGTACTGCCAACACTTTCGCAATTATGGACGACTATAGAGGCAGCGTGGCTCAGTATTTCTGCAGGCGGCTTCCAAGACTCGTTGACTCCATGCCACGTCGAGTTGGTGCACTATGCTGGGCAAAAGGAAGTCCGTCACGATATTAGGAGGTATCCAATGACTTGACACTTCAGTGTATAAGTATGTCAAAAGTCTCAAATTTTAAGCAGAGCAGGTGTTATACATCGTCTTGAAATAGGCGAGTTTCCTGCATGGTAAGTGGAAGGGACGCTACTCTTTGTGCAATGGAAGCGACGAGATAGCGGGAGCGCCCGGTCTCAGCCAGGCTTCCGTTGGCGCATTGCAGGCGGGAGCAGCCCAGCCCGCTCGCTGTTATTTGCCAACTAATATACTCTGTGAGTGTATTTAGATTTTCTATCACTCTTGTGTTTGGCAGACGAAATTCGCCAGGGCACATTGTATCACGTCATGACACTGGCTACAACAGCTCTAGATACTTTTATAGATGATTTGCTACAGTTCTCACGAAATCTCCAACAAGGCCGGCGCTAGCAATTTGGCCTCTTTTAACAGTCCGACGTGGCTCCAGAATTCAGTGGGCGTCAAGCTGCGGCTCGCAGTTCTCTGTCGTATTTTTATAATAATATACACCTAGCAACTGATAGCCTAATCCAGAAACGTCAACTGATGTCAAGAGTTTCTTAAGAGTGTAGTCCTAGAGCTCAGTAACAAACAAAAATAGTTACGGAGACAGTAATGTTTTAAGAAGTGCTGAATTTTAATTGACATTGATGAACTGGGCCGTGAGCTAAGTATAGTTGTCCGCTTACCTCAGTGGCGTAAGTAGCGCTGCCATTGCGGGGTTAAAGGATGAGAGGGTGTGCGCTACTCGTACCGACCGGCTGCAGTGATACAAATGTTTTGACATGGAAGGGATATGGATTCGTGAATGCTCGTTATAGGGACGGTCATGTTCAAGTGCGGTACATACATTGCTGGAAAAAATAAATCGCAACACAAAGAAGGAGTTGTGCGACGTAAGCTGAAGTTGGTAGGCGTGTTTCTACATCTGAAAGATGTCTGTTCAGCTTCCGCGCTTGTCGGTAGTAGCTCTTCTATGAGGAAGCAAATCAGGTTTGCTTTAAGTACACGCTGTAACGGTCGTGAGCGCTAGTTAGCTTTCAGACTGGAAGCGGTGAGTTAATGATAGTCAAGAATGCCATTAAGAAAACAAAGATAGTATTTATTATCAACACCTCACTGAGTTGAACAAGGCCATGTAATAGGACTACAAGGAGCTGGATGTTCCTTCTGCGATATTGCAGAAATGCTTACCAGGAATGTAGCCATTGAACTGTTACGAATCGGGTACTTCAAAGATAGTTCCGAGCCAGACGCTCTGTAGCGTGCATTCCACAGACGCCAAACCACTGCCGTTTGCAACTTCATTGGTCAAGCGAGAGCTCATTAGAAGGAAGGGTGGAGGTCTGTTATGTTTTCTAATGAAAGCTGGTTCTACCTCGGTGTCAGTGATGACCGTGTGTCGGTTAGGTGGTGGTCAGTTGACGACCTGTACCCCACCATGCCTGCGTGGCAGACACACGAGACCTGCTTCTGGAGTTACGGTCTGGGATGCGATTTCATATGACAGCAGGAGGACTTACAACACTAACTGCCGAAATATATTGCTCAACAATTATGGCATTTAGGAGCAGTACCATGTTAACCTCTGCAAGGATTTTTGTAGATTTGACCGTGAAATGCCTAAACGGTTTTTGCCTATCGGACATGAAATTATATTTTACAAAAGCACACAAACAGTAACAGATCTAATTTAGAAACTGTTTTAACTAGTCAAACTTACTCAAATGAAATAGAATACGGTCGTCAGCGTAATTAGGCACAAAAATGTGAAACATTTTGAAAAAAGGTAGACAGTTTTAGTGGAAAAACTCAGCCTATACTTTTTTTTCTACGGAAGTGCAATGAACCCAGTCACAAGCAAAAAAAAAGAGTTTATAGTGGGTAAAAGCAGTACCAGAAAGATATTCACGTTCTCACAAACACAAAAGACACTGTTGCAATCATCAAAATTGATTAACTTCACCGACACTACAAAACCAAGTCACTGCTAAACTGAAATTGGGACATGGGCCTAGTCTTATTTCTTCGGATATCTTCTCCACAGTACAAATTTAAATAAAATTCACGTGCAGTAAGATTCACACTATTCCTTGAAGGCAAAGAAGTAACTGTTTTCGTGGATAATGGCATTCATTGTAACTTTAGCTTCAGTGAGAATAAAACAGTAAGTGGGTGCTCATAAACTGATATTATACCTTTTAACACACAATGAGAACAAAACTCAACATAAATTTCGGGAACAGTTGGAACTTTCTACAGTCAAGTAACTTTGCTCATTTGAGCAACTTTCGATTGGGTCAATCACTTTTAGGTTTTCACAAAAGCTACTCTTATTTCCTCTTCAACTTTACCAAAATCCACAATAATTTTTGATAACCTATTTTACTCAATTTTGAACACATTTAATCGGAGAGATGTCTTTCCTTTCGAATATCATTTTTCAAAATATGGACACTCGGAAATCATAGTTCAAAAAGGAGAGGATCGTAATAGGTGTTATGATAGGGAAAAAATCAAGGTAGGTACATAAATTCTGGTATGAGTTACCTTATATTTGCACACACTAAATGTGCTGATCCATCACTTTACAAATCCATAATTCTTCCTCTCTGCTGCAGTGATTGCGCAATATTGGTGGCGAGTATATGATGGACTTACAGTTGTAATTGATGTGTTCTGTTATTTTCTTCATGGCGTCGATCATCAGATTTTATTATAATTTCAGACCACAGAGCGACATATTAAATCCATTCATGCACCCGCGACTTAGGCGCAACAAACCCAGGCCCTAAAAGCCTCACTCGGCACCTGCACAATGCACCTTCCAATCACTAGCTGCCCGCTGTACGGTAGCTAGCCTCCGAGTGACTCTCACTGACTCTCATGCCCACCTTTTCACTCGCACCGACCACGATTTGCGTACGCTAACTCACTTTCGTTGCAGAGGGGAAGTACACCAAGTTTTAACTTGATACAAACCAAAATTCCTAAGTGTGGATCAGCAGTTAGAAAGTAGCAAGTAAACATTTTTAAACAAACTTTGCATCTACCCATATTAACAAATCAATACAAAATTGAAACTTCCTGGCAGATTAAAACTGTGTGCCCGACCGAGACTCGAACTCGGGACCTTTGCCTTTCGCGGGCAAGTGCTCTACCAACTGAGCTACCGAAGCACGACTCACGCCCAGTACTCACAGCTTTACTTCTGCCAGTACCTCGTCTCCTACCTTCCAAACTTTACAGAAGCTCTCCTGCGAACCTTGCAGAACTAGCACTCCTGAAAGAAAGGATATTGCGGAGACATGGCTTAGCCACAGCCTGGGGGATGTTTCCAGAATGAGATTTTCACTCTGCAGCGGAGTGTGCGCTGATATGAAACTTCCTGGCAGGTTCGCAGGAGAGCTTCTGTAAAGTTTGGAAGGTAGGAGACGAGATACTGGCAGAAGTAAAGCTGTGAGACCAGGCGTGAGTCGTGCTTCGGTAGCTCAGGTGATAGAGCACTTGCCCGCGAAAGGCAAAGGTCCCGAGTTCGAGTCTCGGTCGGGCACACAGTTTTAATCTGCCAGGAAGTTTCATATCAGCGCACACTCCGCTGCAGAGTGAAAATCTCATTCTGCAATACAAAATTATTTAACCAAAATCACCCATTTCCAAATACAATCAAAGCTATTAGTCATTAAAGAGAAAACATATTACAACATATCGAGAGCCCCCAGTTAAAGAAAATACAGTTTATGCAAAACATAATTAATCAGAAGAAAAATTATTTGGTATCTTAGCTGTGGTGTTGCAGACTCTCTTGGTTGTCCCGCTCGCCCGGACTGCAAATCTGTACGTCAGTTAGGTGATTCGACCTGTTGTGGCGCCGTCATGAACAGCATTCCAGGGGGTGTTTTCCAACAGGATAACGCTCGCCCACATTCCAGTGTTGTAACTCAACATCTCTACAGAGTGTCGACATGTTGCCTCGGCCTGCTCGATCACCAGATCTGTCTCCAGTCGAGACATCATCGGACGACAACTCCAGCGTCACCCACAAACAATATTAACCACCTCTGTACTGACTGACCATGTGCAACAGGCATTGAAGTCGATTCTACAAATTGACATCCGGCACCTGTACAACACTATTCATGCATATTGCATGCTTGCATTCAACACTCATGCAGTTTCCCCGTTATTAATGTACCAGAATTTCACATTTGCAATGGTTTATCTCGTAATTACATTAACCTGTGCTCTTGCAATGTTAAACACTTAAATAAATTACCTAGACAAATGTGTTTCACTACTCTACATTAATTATTTTTCGGTGTTGCGCTTTTTTCCCGTCAGAGTATTTGTAGTAAGGAATATGAAATTAAGTTAAGGCTCTTGTAATATAAGACAATGAGTAGAAGAAAAATGACGTTTGAATCGTTTTTTATCGTCTCTAATATTTCATTATGCATTTAAATATAAGTATGGCTGCTGTTATTAATCAATCGTCCGATCACACAGACTACACAACACTTCATCACGCTGTTACGGTGTCATGACTTCGGGGTCGCTGAGGCTGGTAGCTGTCTGAGACAGAAACGTTGCACATGATGTCGACTTCTAAAGATCAGTAACTAGGGGGCCGGAGACCAACTTACCGCTCCTTGTTCTTTATTGGTACTCAGCCTAGTCCTTACAGCCCAATAGTGGATCTTCCAGCTGTAATGGTGAGCGGCTGTTGGTACGGGTTTTACAAATATTTACAGTAGGTTTCCATAAAATTATGACAACGTATTTGATAAGTAATTATTGTTATATACTTTAACTTCTTGCAGCTCTATTTTATAAATTTTATGAAAGTAACTTCCCTGCGTTATAAATCACGATTGCTGTGGAACTCATGGGTGGTTAGAAAATTTTATTACTACCAGAGACACGAAAATGAGCGGTAGGAAAAAAAAAAAGATCGCCTACGTCCTCTCTGCATCAGCTCGACGGCGACAGACGTATCGGTTGTGCATCAGTACCCCCCCCCCCCCCCCTTTGTACAATGTCCTGAACTGTACTTCCAAATTAAAGTAGCTTTGTAACGTGTTAACGAAAAAGATTTTTTGCTAGTTATGAGAGATAGTGTCAAACATCTTTTTCATTGACATGCTGTTTGCGTAAAATTATTCACATTTTGCGCTGTCAGCATCTGCCGGTATTGCCACAGCACAGACTTTTCCTTTCACTTTTTGTTGTGCAGACAGGTAACCAAAATACGCATCTTCAGGTCAGACGTAATGATGTCATTGAACAAAATGGCCCTCTCCGTGACAACCAACGTGGATTCTTAAAAAAACACTGGTCAAGTGAAATCCAGCTCCTGCTTTTCTCACATGAAACCCTTAAAGCCCTGGATCAGGACCATCAGGTAGGTGCCGAAAAAGCTTGACTCACAAGTCAGTACTTCGCCAATGCTTCTTAACGCAAGTTCTATCTTACGGGACATCAAACGAAATTTGTGACTGGATTTAGAAAATCTTGGTAGGGACGTAACTTCAGACATGCTCCGTATTAATAACAACCTCAGATTTTTGAAGATAATGTGCAGTACTATCCGAGAAAAGCTGCACAGATATCCAGTCAGGTCTTGATAATAAGTTGATGTGATCAAAATATTCACAACGTGCTTTAAATATTTATAAATGTTAAATTATGAACTCCACAAAACGCAGAGACGTATTACCCTGCGACAAAATGTTGATGAGTCTCATTTGGAATTAGTCGGCTCTTGTAAATAATTGGCTGCAACGATTATTAGAGATAAAGCGCATGACAGGTTTCTGCTCATTGGTTCGATACTAGGAAAATGCAATAAGTCTACGAAGAAGTTTCTTTACTAAGCATTCGCGCGACCCTTCCTAGAATGTTGCTACATGCGTGCGACCCATACCAGATGGGTCTAACAGACGATATGGGACACATACAAAGAAGTCCAGCACGGACAAGTTTTGTTTGGCCGCAGGAGAGCACCACGGAGAGGCGGAAAAAATGGGCGGACACTTGAAGATAGACACAAGCTGTTCCGTGAAAGACTGCTTGATCACCTTTCCCTAAGACCAGCTAACGAGCGTACTGTGAATGTCAGGAATCCAGTAAAACATCAAATCTGCGGCGTCACTGCGACCGGGAAAACATCCTGTATGAACGGGATCAATGACGACTGAAGAGAATCGTTCAGCTTGACAGAAATACAACCCTTCAGCAAATTGGTGCATATTTCAATGCTAGGTCATCAACAACTGCCAGCGTGCGAACCATTCTACGAAACGTCATCGATGTGGGCTTCCGGAGCCGAAGTCCCATTCGTATACCCTTGATGACTGCACGACACAAAGCTTTACATCTCGCCTGGACCCATCAACACCGACAATCGACTGTTAATGACTGGAAACAGGTTTCCTGGTCGGACGAGTCTCGTTTCATATTGTGTCGAGCGGATGGACGTGTACGGGTATGGACACAACCTCATGAATCCATGGATCCTGCATATCAGTAGTGGACTGTTCAAGCTGGTGGAGGCTCTCTAATGGAGTGGGGTGTATACACTTGGAGTGAAATGGGACTCCTGATACATCTAGATACGACAGGTGACACGTAAGCATTCTGTCTGATGACCTGCATCCATTCATGTCCATTATGCACTCCGACGGACTTCGGCAATTCCAGCAGGACAATGCGACACCCCACACGTACAGAATTGCTACAGCGTGACTCCAGGAGCAATATCTAGAGTTTAATGACTTCCGCTGGCCACCAAACTCCCCAGACATGAACATTATTGAGCATATCTGGGATGGCTTGCAACATACTGTTCAGAAGAGATCTCCATCCCCTCCGTACTCTTACGGATTTATGTACAACCCTGCACGATTCATGGTGTCAGTTCCCTCCAGCACTACTTCAGACATAAGTCGAGTCCATGCCACGTCGTGTTGCAGCATTTCTGCGTGCTAGCGGGGACCCTACAGGATATTAGGCAGGTGTACCAGTTCCTTTGGCTCTTCAGGGTATATACAGGATGCTCGACGACCTTCTGGTGAGTGTAGAATATGGCAGCGCTGTAATGCCAGGATAGGAGCTGGACCGCAGCAGTCGCGACCAGAATCTGAGATCTGTGAAGGAGTCAGCGTCCGTTCTGAAGGTGCATTTACACAGGCCATATTTTATGACGATATTTGGCTGCAATAGTGTTACCATCAAAATTGCAGCATTGTGGCTGAAATACATGCAGCATTGTGGCATGACCGGAAATATTGCTGATGTTCAGGTAGTTGCCGACGCATTGCCTACAGAGCTCCGGTTACTATCTTTAAACTCGCGAGCAAGTTCTGTGACGTCATCTCCGAACTCGATGTCTCCTTGCCCGTAGAATCGACTCTCGAATCTCCACGGCAGCCCATTCGTCATTCAGTCTGTTGTGCAGACGTGGACTTGAATCGCTCTGAGAAGACAGCGAGCATGCGAGTTCGCAGGTACCGTAGGACAGCGGACGTGCAGCATTTTTATAGCCCAAAGACGCAGTAGGTGTTGCTGTGTCCTGTGCAGAATGATCTGGAATGTTGTCGTGAACCAAAAACACTTTCTTGGACAGCTTTCCGCGACGGTTCGTCTCGACAGCCTCCCATAACTTCATTAAGAAATTTTGGTAGTATGCTCCTGTGACAGTTTTTCCCTTACGACCATAATCCTTTAGCACTGCACTATGGCAGCCCCAGAAAATGCCCAGCGTTACCTTGCCCGGTTATGGTTGGGCGTGTACCCTCAAACAAATTAAAATTGAGTGCGTTAATTTTTTCGAGATGGTAATTAAAGCTTTGTGACTGCGTGTCTTAAATGTACTGTAAAGTAAAGGAGTACCCACATCATTCATGCTGTTCCAAGTTCACTTGTGGTTTAAGTTGAAGAAAGAGACAGATGAAAACTCTTGGAGCCCGTATTTAAACGAAAGCAGACGCCATAGAGCAGACAGTTGGAGAAGTAATAACAGGCGAATTACATGAAAAAACTGAATCGCTGACAACCTGTTTCAACAAGTTATAGTAAATTCAGTATGCAGTTCATCAGCACTCGAATTATCATCTGTCTCTCGAAAATAATAAAATATTCGTAGCTAGTTAAACCTGGCCAAGAGAAGTCTACTAGTAGCAAACATAGGCCTTAATTTAAGGAAGAACTTTCTGAAAATGAATGTTTCTAGCACAGCCTTGTATGGTAGTAAAACATGGACAGCATGGGAACCGGAACACAAGAGAAGTCAAGCATTTGAGATGTGGTGCTGCAGAATCCGCAGAATCACCTAGGAAAGGAATTGTGGAAAATACTGACAAGAGGGGACAGGATGGTAGTACATCCGTTAAGACACGGCGGAATAACTCCCATGGCAATAGAAGGAGCTGTAGAGGGTATAAACTATAGAGGAAGAAAGAGATTGGAATGCATCCAGCGAATAATTGAGGACGTAGGTTGCAAGTACTACTCTGAGAGGATGGGATTGGCACGGCAGAGGAATTCGTGGCGGCCCGCATCAAACCAGTCGGAAGACTGATGACTCAAAAAAACTAATAAAAAAACAGAAGAAAATTGTATGAAGGAACAACAAGAAGAGAAAGACACACAAAAAACATCCCCGAAACAAGTCTGATTAAGCTGAGAGAAGGAAGTTATTGTGTTTTGCTGCACGCGGAATCCTCAGAATGTGGTAGGAGTGCTATTCCGAAGGGCAGCATCTCTGTTTTGGTCTGAGCTACAAGGCCGTATTAGTTGCTTCTGCAGCGTCCCTCCGTCTGACGGAAATTGGCGCCCCATGCATCCGCTCGGTCTCCCTCGCACTGCCGTTTTATCGCCGCCTGTGGTCCCAGCAAACGGCGCCCTCCGCCATCCACCATGGGGATTACATTCGCGAGGGTTGGGGAGGGTCGCGGACAAAGAGCAACGCGCATTCCACCCCTGCGTGACTCGCCTCCGCGCAGACTGCAGGGCGGTGGCTACCCCAGGCGCCTCTCCACCAACTGCACGCCTGCAGAATATTCGCAGTTACGGAGTGAATGCCAGACATTACACCCCCCTGACAACCTGATTAGTCACCGAAAGGAAATATTAAATGCTGTGGATATCCTACAGGGTGATTCAAAAACAGCTGTTGATTACAGACAAACTATGAAAGATAGAGAGATTAAAACTGTAGAAACTTCAGAAAAGGTAGGAATTTAAGGAGATGGGCCCAGGATAAACTGAAAGAACCAGGTTGTAGAGAGTTTCAGACAGAGCAGTAGGGAACGATTGACAAGAACAGGGGAAATAAATACTGTAGAAGAAGAATGGCTAGCTTTGAGAGATGAAATAGTGAAGGCAGCAGAAGATCAAGCAGGTAAAAAGACGAGGGCTAGTAGAAATACTTGGGTAACACAAGAGATGCTGAATTTAATTGATGGAAGGAGAAAACATAAAAATGCAGTGAATGAAGCAGGCAAAAAGGAATACAAGAGTCTCAAAAATGAGATCGACAGGAAGTGCAAAATGGCTAAGCCAGGATGGTTAGAGGACAAATGTAGTGGCATATATCACTAGAGCTAAGTCAGATACTGCCTGCAGGAAAATTAAAGAGACCTTTGGAGAAAAGAGAACCACCTGTATGAATATCAAGAACTCAGATGGAAAACCAGTTCTAAGCAAAGAAGAGAAAGCCGAAAGTGGAAGGAGGGTCTATACGAGGGCGATGTACCTGAGGGCAATATTATGGAAATGGAAGAGGGCGTAGGTGAAGATGAAATGGGAGATATGATACTGCGTGAAGAATTTGACAGAGCACTAAAAGACCTAAGTCTAAACAAGGCCCCGGGAGTGGGCAATATTCCATTAGAACTACTGACGGCGTTGGGAGAGCCAGTCCTGACAAAACTCTACCATCTGGTGAGCAAGATATATGAGACAGGCGAAATACCCTCAGACTTCAAGAAGAATATAATAATTCCAATCCCAAAGAAAGCAAGTGTTGACAGGTGTGAAAATTACCGAACTATCAGTTTAATAAGTCACGGCTGCAAAATACTAACACGAATTCCTTTCAGATGAATGGAATAACTGGTGGAAGTCGACCTCAGGGAAGATCAGTTTGGATTCCGTAGGAATGCTGGAACACTTGAGGCTACACTGACCCTATGGCTTATCTTAGACGAGAGATTAAGCAAAGACAAACCTACGTTTCTAGCATTTGTAGACTTAGAGAAAGCTTTTGACAGTGTTGCCTAGAACACTCTCTTTCAAATTCTGAAGATGGCAGGCGTAAAATACAGGAAGGGAAAGGCTATTTACAATTTGTACAGAAACCTAATGACAGTTATAAGAGTCTATGGCATGAAAGGGAAGCAGTGGTTGACAAGTAAATGAGACAGGGTTGTAGCCTATCCCCGATGTCATTCAATCTGTGTATACACCAAATAGTAAAGGAAACAAAAGAAAGACTTTGAGTAGGAATTACAGTCCACAGAGAAAAAATAAAAACTTTGAGGTTTGCCGACTCTGACAGAATTACAGTGTCATTGGCAAAGGACTTGGAAGAGCAGTTGAACGGAATGGATGGTGTCTTGAAAGGAGGATATAAGATGCACTTCAACAAAAGCAATGGAATGTAGTCGAATTTATTCAGGTGATGCTGAGAGAATTAGATTAGGAAATAAGACACTTAAAGTAGTAAATGAGTTTTACTGTTTGGGAAGCAAAATAACTGATACGGTCGAAGTAGGGAGGATGTAGAATGCATACTGGCAACGGCAAGGAAAGCATTTCTGAAGAAGAGAAATTTGAACATCGAGTATAAATTTAAGTGTCAGGAAGTCTTTTCCGAAAATATTCGTATTGAGCGTAGCCATGGGTGGAAGTAAAACATTGACGATAAACAGCTTAGACAAGAAGAGAATAGAAGCTTTCGAAATGTGGCGCTACAGAAGAATGCTCAAGATTAGATGGTTAGATCACGTAACTAATGAAGTACTGAATAGAACAGGGGTGAAGAGGAATTTGTGGGACAACTTGACTAGAAGAAGGGATCGGTTGGTAGGACATGTTCTGAGGCATCAATGGATTACCAGTTTAGTATTGGAGGGCAGCGTGGAGTGTAAAAATCGTAGAGGGAGACCAAGAGATGAATTCACTAAGCAGATTCAGAAGGATGTAGGTTGCAGTAGGTACTGGGAGATGAAGAAGTTTGCTGAGGATAAAGTAGCATGGAAGGCTGAATCAAACCAGCCTCTGCACTCAAGAGTTTTGCCGATGAAATTGTAATTCTTTGAGACGGCAAAGGATTTCAGGGAATTAGATTAGGAAATGAGACACCAAAAGTAATAGATGAGCTCTTCTATTTGGGTAGCGCAATAATCCATGATGGCCGAGGTAGAGAAAGGTAGAGTGGTAATAGCATGAAAATCATTTCGAAAAATAGACGCTTGTTGGCACAAAATATCAGTTTAAATGTTAGGAAGCATTTCCTGAAGATATTTTTGTGGAGTTTATCCTTGTACGAAAGTGTAACACGGACGATAAACATCTCAGGTGAGAAAATAAAAGCTTCTTAAATGTAGTGCTCCAGAAGATTAGATGGGTATGTCAGATAACTGATCAAGAGCTACGTACTGAATCAAATTGTGGAGACTGAGAAAAGGAATGGTTGATAGAGTGCGTCAGAAGCATCAAGGAATTATCAGATTGGTAATGGAGAGCAGTGCGGGGTGTAAAAGCTGCAATGGGATGTACGTTGCAGAAGTTATGCAGAGATAAAGATGTTTGTACAGGACAGACTAGCGTGGAGAATGTGTGTGAATTCCTATGGAACCAAACTGCTGCGGCCACCGGTCCTTAGACTTGCACACTGCTTAAACTAACTTATGCTAAGAACAACACACACACACACACACACACACACACACACACACACCCATGCCCGTGCGAGGACTCGAACCTCCGGCGGGAGGGGCCGCGCAATCAGTGACATGGCGCCTCTAACCGCACGGCCACTACGCGCTGCTAGTATGGAGAGATGCACTAAACCACTCTCTTCGGACTGGAGACCACAACAACGGCATAGTGCAAACTAAGTTTGTAATTTGTTTCACGCTGCCATCACATACGCTGGAACATTACTATAGTTCGCGCCGCTGAGCTTCCGTGGCTTCGCGGCCAGAATCCACAGTAATCACTGCGGTCTGCCGCGCGCGAGACAATCTGCGCGACATACTACTCTCCGGATTTAAACCCCTAACTAACACAGGTAAACATAGATACCATTCGCCTTAAATGCTGTTTATTTCTTTATTTAGTGAAAACTATCGATTGTGTTGATGACGCAAGTGAAACACTGATGTCACCGGCAACTAGGCATTGAAATAACTTCAGTGGTCACTAGGTGAAGATTTGTGCCGTACCGGGACTCGAAGCCGGATTTCTCGCTTCACGTGAGCGATTGCCCTAACAGCTTCGGCATCCGAACACGCCTCCCATTCAGCCCCAATTTCTCATCTTGTCGCACACTAGGGAGATAGTGTCTACTCTCCATTATCTTCATTCCTCTCAATTTCACTAGATTCCCGCAGGAGTTCGGGTGTAGTGTGCAGCTGAAACAACAGAAGCTCACCTCGTATAGGTTGTACTGATATTAATATATTCACAATAATTTGGAAAAACCCATATTTGTGCCATCAGTTGTTCAATTTTATGTTTATTCTCTACAGGTTTCGGTTGTTACTCATCTTCAAGGAGAAAATCAATGTACACTAATAATGTACAATCCATTGATTTACAATGTTTTTCTCCTTGAGGATAATTGTAAGAATAATGTTTTTCTCCTTGAAGATGGTTGTGATAATCAAAGCTGGCAGAGAAAAACAAAATTGTATAGCTGATGGCAAAAATTGCTTTCTCCAAATTATTTAACAGCTGTAGACAGTTCCTTACGAAATTTTCAGTTTCTCTAATAAATATGAGTATCACTTTTTTGTTTCTAAATCGGTAGGCTTAAGATATCGGCGAAGGAGTGAAAATGGTATCTCAGCTAGCGTTCGTCACCTGTGCATGTAGTATTTTGATATCCTCTGCCACTGTGTTCATTCACAGTAACATGACCTACATTATCTATACTCCAATATAAATAAAGTCGTTGTTTAACATAAACACAGTTCATCTATGTTTCTGTTTCTATTATAAAATTGGGCAATGCCAGGTTTTTCAGCTAGTACAATACATTTAGGTAAAATGTTATTTCTAATAAACTCGGGAAGTTGTTGACGAATTCACCTATAATTTTTACGCAATATTCTAATATAGATTTCGACAGATATAGGCTAATTATTTTTTAATGTCTGTAATATATGAATAAATGTTATTGTGGTCTTGAGTCCGAAGTTTGGTTTGATGCAGATCTCCATGCTACTCTATCCTGTGCAAGCCTCTTCATCTCCGAGTAACAGCTGCAACCAACATCCTTTTCGACCTTCTTAATGTATTTATCTCTTGGTCACCATCTACAATTTTTACCCATCACACTTCCCTCCCATACTAAATTGGTGATCTCTCGATGTCTCAGAATGTATTCTATCAACCAATGTCTTCTTCTACTCAGTTTGTGCCACAAATATCTTGTTTCCTAATTTATACAACACGTTCTCATTAAGTTACATGATCTGCCCGTCTAATCTTCAGCATACTTCTGTAGCACTAATTCAAGTCTCTCTCTCTTCTTGTCTAAACTGTTTATCGTCCATCTTTCACTTCCACACGTGGCTACATTTTAGATAAATACCTTCACAAAAGACTTCCTAACACTTAAATCTGTACTCGATGTTAACAAATTTCTCTTCTTCAGAAACGCTTTTCATGCCATTGCCAATCTACGTTTTATATCCTCCCTACTTTGACCATCACCAGTTATGTTGCTGCCCAAATAGCAAAACTCATCCACTACTTTTAGTGTCTCGTTTTCTAGTCGAATTGGTTCAGCATTGCTTGATTTAATTCATTCGACTACATTACTTTATCAATGTTTTGCTTTTGTTGATGTTATATCCTCCCCTCAAAACACTGTCCACTCGGTGCAACTGCTCTTCTAAATTCTTTACTGTCACTACCAGAATTACTATGTGATCGGCAAACCTTAGCGTTTTTTTCTTCTTTTCCCTGAACATTAATTGCTATTCGTAATTGGATTCCTTTACCATGTGCTCCATGTACAGATTGAATGACATTGAGGATAGACTACAACCGTCTCTACTTCCTTCTCAAACACTTCTTTCCTTTCCGGCTCTCGACTCTTAAAACTCCCGTCTGGTTTCTGTAATAGTAGTAAATAGCATTTCGCCCCCTGTATTTTACTCTAGATATCTTCATAATTTCGAGGAGTATATACCAATCAACAGTGTCAAAAGCGTTCTCTAAATCTACAAATGCTGAGTTTAAGTTCATCTCCTTTGTATAGGCCCTCTATATAATTATTCCATCTTTCAGCTTTCCCTTTTTGCTTGGTACTGGTTTTCCATCTGAACTCTTGATATACATGCAACTGCTTCTCTTTTCTCCAAAGACCTCTTTAATTTTCCTCTGGGCCGTATCTATCTCTTTCCCTGGTGAAATATGATTCTAAATCCTTAAGTTTATCCTATAGCCATTCTTGCTTAACAATTTTTCACTTCCTGTCAATCTCATTTTTTAAATTTTTGTATTCCCAAACGCCTGCTTCCTTTGCTACATTCTTAAAATTTCTCCTTTCATCAGTTACATTCCATATATCTTGCGTTATCCAAGGATTTCCACTAGGTCTTGTCTTTTTACCTATTTGATCTGCTGCCTTCATTATTTCATCTCTCAAAGCTATCCATTCGTCTTCTACTGATTTCTTTTTCCTGTTCTAGCCAATCTTTGCTTAGCGCTCGCTCCTTCTGAAGCTCTCAACAACCTCTCTTTCAGCTTCTCAGCTTTCAGCTTTCTTCGATTTTCTACCAATAAACTGTGGTCAGAGTCCATATGCGCCCCTGGAAATGTCTTACAGTTTTAAAGCTGGTTGCTAAATCTCTGTCTTACAATTATATAATCAATCTCAGATCATCTGGTGTTTCCATGTACAACATATAATAGGCAAATGTTGTTAGCAAAATCTTGAAATGTGCTTGGCCGATTTACATTCAATTTTTACACCATGCACTATTAGTCGGCTTAAAATTGCTTGATAGTTGACGTCTGTCACTTGCCACTGCAGTGTTGCCACATCGGCTGTGGCTACCGTTCGGTTACAGGTGACTTACAAACACGGCGGTCACTTCACAGATGTAGTTAATGCGTAGTGCGGAGCAATGTTGGAAGCGTTCGCCGCGAGGTATGTCGAGATGCTCTATCGACAGCTGATTTTAGGTAACCATGACTGAACAATGGCAGACAACACGTTCTCTGCCCCTGAATTTAAACTAATGTCCTAAGCTAACCATAACCTAGTGACGCAACCGAGAAAACGGCGGTTAGCGATCTGTGGCAGAAATAAAATCAAGATTCCTTTATTACCGGCGATTAAAGCGAACTCAAGACAGGAAGAAAAATATGAGCAAATACAAACGATAGCGAAACTGATGCGGAAAAGAATTAGAAATAAAAAAATATGTACTTAAACGAAGTAACTGAACAAAAATAATAATCGAACTCATTCGATGAGATTTAGAAATTAAAAAAAAAATTCCATGCCTTTAGAGATGATTTGAACCTGCGACCTTATAAATACGAGGTTTAAATGTAACCCGTGACGTTAATCGTTCCAGTATTACACAGCAGTGTGACAAATAGGAAAATTTATGACTGTAGTTGCCCATTTGCAACGATGAATTCCAGCATTCAAAAATTCGGTTTCAAACAATGTCGTTCAAAGCTTATCTAACATAAGCCAATCTCTGCGACTATGATAACTGTACATGTGACACTGAATCGCGTCTTGGCATGGAAGTATCCAGTAGCGTTTGGTAGTGCTGTGTATGAAATGTGTTTCGTTATCATGAAATACGAAAGAGGTTCCACTGGCTCTGAGCACTATGGGACTTAACATCTGATGTCATCAGTCCCCTAGAACTTAGAACTACTTAAACCTAACTAACCTAAGGACATTACCCACATCCATGCCCGAGGCAGGATTCGAACCTGAAATACGAAATAAAAGTGCCAGACCATGATTAGCAATCCAAACACATCAAGAAAGGACGCTGGACAAAGAATTTCGGTTCGGCGTGATGTTGAGCGCTCTGATTGGAGGAAATCAATTCCAACGCATGAAGTGTTAAAGCCGACTGCGAGAAAGAAAATACTGTTGTATGAAAATGTGCGGTTCCGTTTTCTTTCTAGCAGTCTGTTTTAACTAGGACCGTTGATAGAATATCGATATCTTTTCCAATAAGGTATCGATAAATATAGGCGATATCTTCCCCCCGATAACTCGATATATCCATATCAAAATGGCAATATCGAATGCCGATATTTTTATTTTATATTATATTTTAAAATGTTTAAGTTACTGTTTTAAAACTGTAGTAGAACAATTTTACTTTCACTGTGTGAAGGAGTCTTACGATTTGTTGAGCTTTCATCACGTCCAATCTTTCTCTTTGAATTTGTGAAGCATATATATAGGGGACACAAAAGAAGTAGTCCGATTGTGCTTAGTGGTGACGGTGTGAATGGAAAACGAGATTTCCGATGTGAAGAAATAGAACACCACTTGCGTAAAAAAACAATTTTTAACGCAGCTAGTGTGTTATACTTCACTTTGGAATTCTTCAAAAACAGTTGCAGAAAATGATGAACGAAAACCTGAATGACAAGGTAGGTCTTTGCGGTGGGCGGAAACGTATGAGGGAAATGCTGATGTAATCGGCGCCCGGCGGTACCGAGAGAAACTGCAATGCTGAGCTTCACCACGCAATTTTGACACTACAACTGCTAGGTCGCTGGGGTTGGCAGACATGAAAAAACAGGGAAGTCAATATGAAGCGTTCCGGGCAAATCTGAATTTGTGATGAAACCGAACGACGGAACCATCGGACGCCTCTTATTGTGCCACTTACATTCATTTACCATTGTTAGCAAAGTGGTTATCGCCAAGCGTGAACATGGGTCGTTTTCCTTTCATTTCTTGCTCTGAGGGGGATAAGCGGGCTGCTAGCTCATTGATGCACAGAACATCTACCAATAAATCAGAACTTAAATATACAGCTCTAAAACCGGAAGTATATTTCCAAGCCGTGCGCGGTAGCCGCGTGGTCTCGGGTGCCTTGTCACTGTCCGCGCGGCTCAACCCGTCGGAGATTCGAGTCCTCCCTGTTAAATCCTTAGCGCAAGTTAGTTTAAGTTAGATTAAGTAGTGTGTAAGCCTATGGACTGATGACCTCAGCAGTTTGGTCCCTTAGGAACTTACCACCATATTCACAAAGTGCAGGCGATATTTTTATAGGTCGGTATGTGAATATTTTTTCCGTCGTTATATCGAATTTTTCACGATGTCGGGAGCCGGTAATGATACTTCTTAAACATCGATATGTCGGATTTCCGATATTTTTGAAAATATCAACGGTTCTAATTTTAACTACGATAGCAGGGTATGTAAATATTGGACAAATTGTTTCTCCCACATATATTCTTTCTCCTTGTATACAATTTTAAACAGAGATTGTATATACAGCAATGTGTTGTTTTCTCTCTCCATGAATTTTACAGAAAACAACAAAGTTGTATAATATGCTTATCGGCTTACGATTAGAATACCACTACCAAATCTGAGTTGCCCAAAACTTTGTAATCCCACCCATTTGCAAATTAAAACTATGCGAAATACTCATTCAAGCTACTATCCTCGCAGATCCAACAACTGGACAACAGGTGGGATGGAAAAAGAGAGGAGAAAGGAGGAGGACAGAAAGAGGAAGGAGGGGGAGACGGAAGGAGGAGGTGGAGATGGAGAGGAGGAGGAGGAGGAGGAGGAGGAGGGGATCGACAGAGAGGAGGGGGGTAGGGTTTAGGAAGTATATCTGACTCCCATACATACAGGGTGAAGAAAAAATGCCACACCTGGAGGTCGGCATGCGGTTCCTCATCCACGTTCAAGACAAAAGTTTATCTAGCAAAGGAAGATCGAGTGCATTTTGAAAACACGTGTACGAAAACGAGGAGTTGGCAACACTGTCGCGTCGTACTGTGCATCTGAAGGTCCGGAGGAACATGTATCATCCCGCACTACTTACCAGCTGTCGTAGCTTACTGCGTAGACTGCTGAGACATCAAACCCACATCCACCATGGAGCTATCGTTCGAATTCTCGTCAGATTCCTTTTTTAATTTTAGTAGTTCGTTCCCCAGTTCTCGTCGGTTATAAGGAAGACATCATAATGTCTCCTTACAATACCTCGTCACATGGCAGTGGGATCCAGTAAACTGCATTTATGCGTCCGCCAACCGCTCAGTGCACAAAAAAACTGGTCCTGTCAAGTTTATGTAAGGAGGCTTCCCGATGGAGTACACAAAGGACGAGTACTTTGATATGCTTTTGGAACTGGGTGCATCCGATAACCAAGCTACTGCTGATGGTGGTGGTGCATATGCTGCGCGGCATTCTCAAAGGCGCCATTTCGATAAGAATGTTTTTCGTCACCTGGAGCAACGCCTTAAGGAAACCGGTAATCTTGGTCCATTAGTAATTTTTAGTCGTAAAACTTGCACAGGTTTGAAATATTGCGTTATTATACACTCCTGGAAATGGAAAAAAGAACACATTGACACCGGTGTGTCAGACCCACCATACTTGCTCCGGACACTGCGAGAGGGCTGTACAAGCAATGATCACACGCACGGCACAGCGGACACACCAGAAACCGCGGTGTTGGCCGTCGAATGGCGCTAGCTGCGCAGCATTTGTGCACCGCCGCCGTCAGTGTCAGCCAGTTTGCCGTGGCATACGGAGCTCCATCGCAGTCTTTAACACTGGTAGCATGCCGCGACAGCGTGGACGTGAACCGTATGTGCAGTTGACGGACTTTGAGCGAGGGCGTATAGTGGGCATGCGGGAGGCCGGGTGGACGTACCGCCGAATTGCTCAACACGTGGGGCGTGAGATCTCCACAGTACATCGATGTTGTCGCCAGTGGTCGGCGGAAGGTGCACGTGCCCGTCGACCAGGGACCGGACCGCAGCGACGCACAGATGCACGCCAAGACCGTAGGATCCTACGCAGTGCCGTAGGGGACCGCACCGCCACTTCCCAGCAAATTAGGGACACTGTTGCTCCTGGGGTATCGGCGAGGACCATTCGCAACCGTCTCCATGAAGCTGGGCTACGGTCCCGCACACCGTTAGGCCGTCTTCCGCTCACGCCCCAACATCGTGCAGCCCGCCTCCAGTGGTGTCGCGACAGGCGTGAATGGAGGGACGAATGGAGACGTGTCGTCTTCAGCGATGAGAGTCGCTTCTGCCTTGGTGCCAATGATGGTCGTATGCGTGTTTGGCGCCGTGCAGGTGAGCGCCACAATCAGGACTGCATACGACCGAGGCACACAGGGCCAACACCCGGCATCATGGTATGGGGAGCGATCTCCTACACTGGCCGTACACCACTGGTGATCGTCGAGGGGACACTGAATAGTGCACGGTACATCCAAACCGTCATCGAACCCATCGTTCTACCATTCCTAGACCGGCAAGGGAACTTGCTGTTCCAACAGGACAATGCACGTCCGCATGTATCCCATGCCACCCAACGTGCTCTAGAAGGTGTAAGTCAACTACCCTGGCCAGCAAGATCTCCGGATCTGTCCCCCATTGAGCATGTTTGGGACTGGATGAAGCGTCGTCTCACGCGGTCTGCACGTCCAGCACGAACGCTGGTCCAACTGAGGCGCCAGGTGGAAATGGCATGGCAAGCCGTTCCACAGGACTACATCCAGCATCTCTACGATCGTCTCCATGGGAGAATAGCAGCCTGCATTGCTGCGAAAGGTGGATATACACTGTACTAGTGCCGACATTGTGCATGCTCTGTTGCCTGTGTCTATGTGCCTGTGGTTCTGTCAGTGTGATCATGTGATGTATCTGACCCCAGGAATGTGTCAATAAAGTTTCCCCTTCCTGGGACAATGAATTCACGGTGTTCTTATTTCAATTTCCAGGAGTGTAGAAAATTAGAGAAATGATCTGTACAATTTCACTAACAATGCCGGCGGAAACGAACAGCAACACGTACAGCACTGCAGAGACAGAGATGTCCCTGTTGCCGCGAGTCGTGGCTTGAAAAGTACCGTGGGCTTGTACGTGCAGAGTGCGAGAGTTGCCCCCACCTGATCTACACTGTGGTTTCTCGCTGTCGTTTCCGGACTTCCGTTGTATTGCAGAATGGCACCATCCCTAGTTTGGAAACATTTTTACCAAGTGATGTTGCAATGAAGTACAATACTCCATTTGCTTCAAAAGATTAAATATTTTCCTGCCATTTCTGTGAAATAAGAAAAGAGGAAGGAAATTAAGGTAATGGTATTAAATTAAAAGCTTAACAACAATTCATTCATAGTATGTAATAAAAACATAAAACACCATATCTACTGCCTGTGTCTTCATGTTGTTGTTGTTGTGGTCTTCAGTCCTGAGACTGGTTTGATGCAGCACTTCATGATACTCTATCCTGTGCAAGCTTCTTCATCTCCCAGTACCTACTGAAACCTATATCCTTCTGAATCTGCTTGGTGTATTCACCTCTTGGTCTCCCTCTACGATTTTTACCCTCCACGCTGCCCTCCAATACTAAATTGGTGATCTCTTGATGCCTCAGAATATGTCCTACCAACCGATCCCTTCTTCTAGTCAAGTTGTGCCACAAACTCCTCTTCTCCCCAATCCTATTCAATACTTCCTCATTAGTTATGTGATCTACCCATCTAATCTTCAGCATTCGTCTGTAGCACCACACTTCGAAAGATTCTATTCTGTTCTTGTCCAAACTATTTATCGTCCATGTTTCACTTCCATACATGGCTACGCTCCATACAAATACTTTCAGAAACGACTTCCTGATACTAAAATCTATACTCGATGTTAACAAATTTCTCTTCTTCAGAAACGCTTTCCTTGCCATTGCCAGTCTACATTTCATATCCTCTCTACTTCGACCATCATCAGTTATTTTGCTCCCCAAACAGCAGAACTCCTTTACTACTTTAAGTGTCTCATTTCCTAATATAATTCCCTCAGCATCACCCGATTTAATTCGACTACATTCCATTATCCTCGTTTTGCTTTTGTTGATGTTCATCTTATATCCTCCTTTCAAGACACTATCCATTCCGTTCAACTGCTCTTCCAAGTGCTTTCCTGTCTCTGACAGAATTACAATGTCATCGGCGAACCTCAAAGGCACTGCAATCTGGAACCGCAAGACCGCTACGGTCGCAGGTTCGAATCCTGCCTCGGGCATGGATGTTTGTGATGTCCTTAGGTTAGTTAGTTTAATTAGTTCTAAGTTCTAGGGGACTAATGACCGCAGAAGTTGAGTCCCATAGTGCTCAGAGCCATTTGAACCATTTTTTTTGAACCTCAAAGTTTTTATTTCTTCTCCATGGATTTTAATACCTACTCCGAATTTTTCTTTTGTTTCCTTTACTGCTTGCTCAATATACAGATTGAATAACATTGGGGAGAGGCTACAACCCTGTCTCACGCCCTCCCCAACCACTGCTTCCCTCTGATGTCCTTCGACTCTTATAACTGCCATCGGGTTTCTGTACAAATTGTAAATAGCTTTTCGCTCCCTGTATTTTACCCCTGCCACCTTCAGAATTTGAAAGAGAGTATTCCAGTCAACGTTGTCAAAAGCTTTCTCTAAGTCTACAAATGCTAGAAACGTAGGTTTGCCTTTCCTTAATCTAGCTTCTAAGATAAGTCGTTGGGTCAGTATTGCCTCACTTGTTCCGATATTTCTACGGAATCCAAACTGATCTTCCCTGAGGTCGGCTTCTACTAGTTTTTCCATTCGTCTGTAAAAAATTCGCGTTAGTATTTTGCAGCCGTGACTTATTAAACTGATAGTTTGGTAATTTTCACATCTGTCAACACCTGCTTTCTTTGGTATTGGAACTATTATATTCTTATTGAAGTTTTAGGGTATTTCGCCTGTCTCGTACATCTTGCTCACCAGATAGTAGAGTTTTGCCAGGACTGGCTCTCCCAAGGCCGTCAGTAGTTCTAATGGAATGTTGTCTACTCCCGGGGCCTTGTTTCGACTCAGGTCTTTCAGTGCCCTGTCAAACTCTTCACGCAGTATCGGATCTCCCGTTTCATCTTCATCTACATCCTCTTCCATTTCCATAATATTGTCCTCAAGTACATCGCCCTTGTATAGACCCGCTAAATACTCCTTCCACCTTTCTGCTTTCCCTTCTTTGCTTAGCACTGGGTTTCCATCTGAGCTCTTGATATTCATACAAGTGGTTTTCTTTTCTCCAAAGGTTTCTTTAATTTTCCTGTAGGCAGTATCTATCTTACCCCTAGTGAGATAAGCCTCTATATCCACACATTTGTCCTCTAGCCATCCCTGCTTAGCCATTTTGTACTTCCTGTCGATCTCATTTTTGAGAAGTTTGTATTCCTTTTTGCCTGCTTCATTCACTGCATTTTTATATTTTCTCCTTTCATCAATTAAATTCAATATTTCTTCTGTTACCAAAGGATTTCTACTAGCCTTCGTCTTTATACCCACATGATCCTCTCCTGCCTTCACTATTTCATCCCTCAAAGCTACCCATAGATTATGGTCAGAGTCCACATCTGCCCCTGGAAATGTCTTACAATTTAAAACCTGGTTCCTAAATCTCCGTCTTACCATTATATAATCTATCTGAAACCTTTTAGTATCTCCAGGCTTCTTCCATGTATACAACCTTCTTTTATGATTCTTGAACCAAGTGTTAGCTATAATTAAGTTGTGCTCTGGGCAAAATTCTACAAGGCGGCTTCCTCTTTCATTTCTTTGTCCCAACCCATATTCACCTAGTACGTTTCCTTCTCTCCCTTTTGCCGGCCGCGGTGGCCGTGCGGTTCTGGCGCTGCAGTCCGGAACCGCGGGACTGCTACGGTCGCAGGTTCGAATCCTGCCTCGGGCATGGGTGTGTGTGATGTCCTTAGGTTAGTTAGGTTTAAGTAGTTCTAAGTTCTAGGGGACTTATGACCTAAGATGTTGAGTCCCATAGTACTCAGAGCCATTTGAACCATTTGAACCTCTCCCTTTTCCTACTGACGAATTCCAGTCACCCATGACTATTAAATTTTCGTTTATCTTCACTATCTGAATAATTTCTTTTATTTCATCATACATTTCTTCAATTTCTTCGCCATCTGCAGAGCTAGTTGGCATATAAACTTGTACTACTGTGGTAGGGGTGGGCTTCGTATCTATCTTGGCCACAATAATGCGTTCACTATGCTGTTTGTAGTAGCTTACCCGCACTCCTATTTTTTTATTCATTATTAAACCTACTCCAGCACTAACCCTATTTGATTTTGTATTTATAGCCCTGTATTCATCTGAGCAATAGTCTTGTTCCTCCTGCCACCGAACTTCACTAATTCCTACGTCATAATATGCCTCTATTGCTTACAGCCCTTGAAAACCGACAAATCAACACGAAAAACAGAGTCCTTCAACCTTAGTTCTCACCATTTTGCACTGACTATTCGTAATGCCCAGACAGTGGTATGATCCCAGATTACAACGTGATTTTTGAGCGAGTTTCAATAAAATTAGAATCAATGGGAGAATACTGATGACTTTTTATATTATTCAACCACTTATCATTTTCCAAGATAAGCAGCCAAGTTTTTCTTCATTTTCCTATTTCATTTAATGTTTTGATTCTCTATACCTTGAAACTGAAAAGTTTTTCAGTCTTTGTTCGATTTCTACGTTTATTACAGGAAATACTAGGAATAAAAAACCGAAAATCAGTTATTTCTGAAACTGATTTTTTGAGCGGATTTAACTGACATGTTAAACTCGCAGGGAAAAAAACAGACATAACCGAAAACTGAATCTTTCGGCGATAACCACCATACCTGACAAGAATTAGATTTACTATACAGGGTGGTCCATTGATCGTGACCGGGCCAAATATCTCACGAAATAAGCGTCAAAGGAAAAAAATTCAAAGAATTAAGCTTGTCTAGCTTGAAGGGGAAAACCAGCTGGCGCTATGGTTGGCCCGCTAGGTGACGCTGCCATAGGTCAAACGGATATCAACTGCGTTTTTTTAAATAGGAACCCCCATTTTTGTTACATATGAATGTAGTTTGTAAAGAAATATGAATGTTTTAGTAGGACCACTTTTTTCGCTTTGTGATAGATGGCGCTGTAATAGTCACAAACATATGGCTCACAATTTTAGACGAACAGTTGGTAACAGGTAGGTTTTTCAAATTAAAATACAGAACGTAGATACGTTTGAACACTTTATTTAGGTTGTTCCAATGTGATACATGTACCTTTGTGAACTTATTTCTGAGAACGCACGCTGTTACAGTGTGATTACCTGTAAATACCACATTAACGCAATAAATGCTCAAAATGATGTCCGTCAACCTCAACGCATTTGGCAATACGTGTAACGACATTCCTTTCAATAGCGAGTAGTTCGCCGTCCGTAACGTTCGTACATGCATTGACAATGCGTTGACGCATGTTGTCAGGCGTTGTCGGTGGATCACGATAGCAAATGTCCTTCAACTTTCCCCACAGAAAGAAATCCGGGGACGTCAGATGTGGTGAACGTGCGGGCCATGGTATGGTGCTTCGACGACCAATCCACCTGTCATGAAATATGCTATTCAATACCGCTTCAACCGCACGCGAGCTATGTGCCGGACATCCATCATGTTGGAAATACATCACCATTCTGTCATGCAGTGAAACATCTTGTAATAACATCGGTAGAACATTACGTAGGAAATTAGCATACATTGCACCATTTATATTGCCATCGATAAAATGGGGGGCAATTATCCTTCCTCCCATAATGCCGCACCATCCAATAATCCGCCAAGATCGCTGATGTTACACTTGTCGCAGCCCTCGTGGATTTTCCGTTGCCCAATAGTGCATATTGTGCCGGTTTACGTTACCACTGTTGGTGAATGATGCTTCGTCGCTAAATAGAACGCGAGAAAAGATCTGTCATCGTCCAGTAATTTCTCTTCTGCCCAGTGGCAGAACTGTACACGACGTTAAGTCGTCGCCATGCAATTCCTGGTGCATACAAATATGGTACGGGTGCAATCGATGTTGATGTAGCATTCTCAACACCGACGTTTTTGAGATTCCCGACTCTCGCGCAATTTGTCTGCTACTGATGTGCGGATTAGCCGCGACAGCAGCTAAAACACCTACTTGGGCTCATCGTTTGTTGCAGGTCGTGACTGACGTTTCACATGTGGCTGAACACTTCCTGTTTCCTTAAATAACGTAACTATCCGGTGAACGGTCTGGACACTTGGATGATGTCGTCCAGGATACCGAGCAGCATACATAGCACACGCCCGTTGGGCATTTTGATCACAATAGCCATACATCAATACGATATCGACCTTTTCCGCAATTGGTAAACGGTCAATTTTAGCACGGGTAATGTATCACAAAGCAAATACCATACGCACTGGTGGAATGTTTCGTGATACCACGTACTTGTACGTTTGTGACTATTACAGCGCCATCTATCACAAAGCGAAAAAAGTGGTCCAACTAAAACATTCATATTTCTTTACGTACTACACGAATATGTAATAAAAAATGGGGGTTCCTGTTTAAAAAACGCAGTTGGTATCCGTTTGACCTATGGCAGCGCCATCTGGTTTCCCCCTTCAAGCTAGACGAGTTTCGTTCTTTGTAGTTTTTTCGTTTGATGCTTATTTCGTGAGATATTTGGCTCGGTCACTATCAATGGACCACCCCGTATACACAGAGGACGTGATTCTTGTAATCGTTCACCAATCACCTCGGCGTAGTACACGCGATATAGCAAGGCAGGTCCAGATGTATCAAATACTGGTTGTTGATGTGTTGCACAAAGAACTGCATCCACATTATTACATGTTAATTCAACACCACTGATCAGCCCAATTTTGAGAATGGGTTTTGTGCCAAGTGAAAGATAACGAACATTTTATAAATGACATGATATGGACTGACGAATCTAGCTTCACGCATGAAAATATTTTCAACCTCCATAACAGCCATTATTGGTCGGAACACATCCCACATGTCACCCATGAACGTGGCTTTCAGGCATGCTTTGGCATAAACCTGTAGGCTGGAATCGCGGGAGGAATGCTTCTGGACCCTTACCTATCGACGGATAAGTTGAATACGCCCCCGTATCCTAGGTTTCTTTGCAGTACTGTGCCCCTACGCGTTAGAAAACATTCTACTTTGTGTTCGGCGGTAGCTATGGTTTCAGCATGACGGTGCACTGCCACACATTGCGGTGAATGTGCATAGCTATTTAAATGAAGCGTTTCCAGGGAAGTGGATTGGTAATGTCGGTTCAATTTTCTAGCCTTCACGTTCCCCGGACATTAATCCACTAGGTTTTTTGTTTGTGAGGACACTTAAAGGAACAAGTTTATAGTACTCCACTCGTGCAAGCCGGGGCTTCGGCAGTGGTGGATGCAGGTGTGTTGCGTAGAGTCTAGCAAAGTATGATCCAGTGAATGGCGAAGATTTTGCAGAGGCAGGGTGGTCGCTTCGAACATAAGTGAACGATGCTCGTACGTGTACGTACCGGATCTGCAAAGATAATACTGGATATCAAACGTACAAACGTACGCATAAAGTGCGATCTAGCGTAGCCTTTCTGTTTTGTTGTTTGTATCTCATTGGGTACGGCCGGCATTACTGTATCCTCTATTATTTTTTGCCGGCTTCATTTGTTTCATGGACGAAACAAAGTGGTCCTTTACGTCTGTAAGAAGTTTATGTTATACGCTATGTGATCAAAAGTATTCGGACACCCGGCTGAAAATGACTTAAAAGTTCGTGGCACCCTCCATAGGTAATGCTGGAATTCAATGTGGTGTGGGTCCACCCTTAGCCTTGATGACAGCTTCCATTCTCGCAGGCATACGTTCAACCAGCTCGTGGATGGTTTCTTGGGGTATGTCAGCCTATTCTTCACGGAGTGCTGCACTGGGGAAAGGTATCGATGTCGGTCGGCGAGACCTGGCACGAATTTGGCGTTCCAAAACTTCCCAAAGGTGTTCCTTAGGATTCAGGTCAGGAACCAGTGCAGGTCAGTCCATTACAGGGATGTTATTGCCGTGTAACCACTCCGCCACAGGCCGTGCATTATGAACAGGTGCTCGATCGTGTTCAAAGATGCAATCGCCATCCCCGAATTGCTCTTAAACAGTGGGAAGCACGTCAATGTAGGCCTTTGCTGTGATAGTGTCACGCAAAACAACAAGCGGTGCAAGCCGCCGACATTAAAAACACGACCACACCATAACACCACCGCCTCCGAATTTTACTGTTGACACTGTACACGCTGGCAGATGACGTTCAACGGGCATTCACCATACCCACACCCTGCCATCGGATCGTCACATTGTGTACCGTGATTCGTCACTCCACACAACGTTTTTCCACTGTTAAATCGTCCAATGTTTATGCTCCTTACACCAAGCGAGGTATCGTTTGGCATTTACCGACGTGAAGTGTGGCTTATGAGCAGCCGCTCGACCATGAAATACAAGTTTTCTCACCTCACGCCTAACTGTCATAGTACTTGCGGATCCTGATGCAGTTCGGAATTCCTGTGTGAAGGTCTGGAGAGATGTCTACCTATTACACATTACGACCCTCTTCAACTGTCAGTCAACAGACGAGGTCGGCCTGTTCGCTTTTGAGCTGTACGTGACTCTTCACGTTTCCACTTCACTATCACGGCGGAAACAGTGGACCTCGGGATGTTTAGGAGTGTGTAAATCTCACGTACAGGCGTATGACACAAGTGACACCCGATCACTTGACCAGATTCGAAGTCCGTGAGTTCTGCGGAGCGCCCCATTCTGCTCTCTCGCGATGTCTACTGAGGTCGCTGATATGGAGTATCTGGCAGCACAATGTACCTAGTATGAAAAACATATGTTTTTGAGGGTGTCCGGAGACTTTCGATCACATAGTGAAAAATATGCTGTTGTAAGAGGATGACAATTTTTTTCCCCGCAGAGTTTAGTTAAGAGGGGCACACTGAAAATTAACCACTTATCGATCACTTTGTAGTGATTTGCAGTATATGGAGGTAGCTGGTGGTGATGGGTGCAGCAATTCCCCATCCCCATCAGTGTCTGTTTCTCTGAGGTGGGGAATCGGCCCAGGACAAGGGCAGAAGCCACTTGTGTGGCTGCTGGGGACGGGAGTAGAGTCGATGATGCCGTGCCGGTGAGAGCCGTGTCGGTGGGAAGCGGCAGGGGCGCTGCGCTCCGCTATTCGCCACAGGCCGCTGCAGCCGCCGCACCGCGCCGGGCCGGAAGAGGAGAGCCCGCCGCGTGACGGACGGCCCGGAAGCGGCGGCCTGGCACCTGCCCCGGGGCACGCCGCAACTCGCCCAGCCCGCACCCTGTCCGCAGGGGCTCCACCAACAATCAATACCTCTCAGGCAAAATGAAAACTAGTTACCACTTTGTTACGTGGCTTCAGATACAGTTTCCTGTAATAAGTTGGTGTGGCTACTTCACGCAGCAAGTACCGGGTGATCAAAAAGTCAGTATAAATTTGAAAACTTAATAAACCACGGAATAATGTAGATAGAGAGGTAAAAATTGACACACATGCTCGGAACGACATGGGGTTTCATTAGAACAAACAAAAAAACAACAAATTTCACAAATTGTCCGGTGGTGGACAGCAAAACGTCAGTGACTGCGCATGACAATCGCGTATAAAAGGAGCTGTAATGAGAGACAGAATCAGATGCGCCAGCAGTCGCAGCATGTTGACGTTACCTGAAAAGGCGCTTTTAGTAAAGCTTTACTATCAGAATGGGGAATGTGCTAGTTCAGCGTTACTATCCTATCGCCATAGGAAGGAGATTCGAACGGGTAAAGGCCGGTTGACAAATGCAGCTGTGGCGAGAATGATTTCGAAGTTCGAAGCCACGGGTTGTTTTGGCGATAGACCCCGTAGTGGCCGACCGAGCACATGGCGTAATGCTGCTGAGACAGTGCAGGAAGAACTGGAGACTGTACCGGGTTCGTCTATGCACGGGGAAGTCAGCGCTCGTGCAGTCGCACGTCGCACCGGCATTCCATGCACTAATGTTTGGTTGGCATTTAGGCGTACCTTCCGATGCTATCCGTACAAGCTCCATCGGCATAATGAACTGTTACCTGGCGATTTAGTGAAGCGGAGGGCATTTGCGGTGCGGGCGTTTCAAAAGATGGCGGAAGATTACGATTGGTTGAGTAACGTGTTGTGGACTGACGAAGCTCATTTCACGCTCCAAGGGTCTGTCAACGCCCACAACTGCAGAATTTGGGCTACCGAAAATCCTAGAACTGTTGTGGAAACTCCATTGCATGACGAGAAAGTCACGGTATGGGTTGGATTTACCACATCTACCGTTATCGGACCTTTTTTCTTCGAGGAAATGAGTGATTCTGGTTTTGTAACAGCTATCGTGACGGGTGAGAGGTACGCCGATATGTTACAGAGTCGCATCATCCCCAGCCGGGCTGATAAACACCTGCTGGAACGTTCGATGTTTATGCAGGATGGCGCTCCACCCCATATTGCTAGACGCGTTAAAGATCTCTTGCACGCGTCGTTTGGTGATGATCGTGTGCTCAGCCGCCACTTTCGTCATGCTTGGCCTCCCAGGTCCCCAGACATCAGTCCCTGCGATTATTGGCTTTGGGGTCACCTGAAGTCGCAAGTGTATCGTGATCGACCGACATCTCTAGGGATGCTGAAAGACAACATCCGACTCCAATGCCTCACCATAACTCCGGACATGCTTTACAGTGCTGTTCACAACATTATTCCTCGACTACAGCTATTGTTGAGGAATGATGGTGGACATATTGAGCATTTCCTGTAAAGAACACAATCTTTGCTTTGTCTCACTTTGTTATGCTAATTATTGCTATTCTGATCAGATGAAGCGCCATCTGTCGGACATTTTTTGAACTTTTGTATTTTTTTGGTTCTAATAAAACCCCATGTCGTTCCAAGCATGTGTGTCAATCTGTACCTCACTATGTACATTATTCCGTGATTTATTCAGTTTTCAAATTTATACTGACTTTCTGTTCACCCGGTATATAAGCATTCAAATCCCTATATATAAAAGGCCATGTCCTGATTGACTGACTGACTCACTCACTCACTGACTCATCCTCGCTCAGCCCAAACCGCTAAGCATAGAAACTTGTAATTTCTAGATAGCTGTGATCTGATACTGTAGGCGTCGTTTAAGAAGGAAGTTTTCAAAATTCCATCCCTGAGGGTATGAAACAGGAGTGAAAGGATTTTTGAAAAAATATTGCTATTAAGGCAATTTTGAAGCTACACCTACGAATATTGGTTTTTGGTGTCTCAGTCCGAAATAAAGAAATACACGTTTTAGCATTTTTGTGAAATAGAGAGTGAAAACTTTTTTAAAAAAGTAAATCATTATTGAAGGACTACTAAAGTATTTTTAAAGCTAAATCTATGAAAATTGGTATTTGACTTCTCAGCTACAAACAGAAAAATATGTGTTTTTGAAAATTCAACCTATAAAGGATGAAATAGGGGATGAAATGAAATGTCGTGTGGCTAGGCCCACCCAGCGGGTAGACCGGTCGCCTGGTGCAAGTCTTTTGAGTTGATGCCACTTCGGCGTCTTGCGCGTCGATGGGGATGAGATGATGATGATTAGGAAAACACAACACCCAGCGCCTGAGCGGAGAAAATCTCCGCCCCAGGCAGGAATCGAACGCGGAACCCTTGGCACGATACGCCGTTGCGCTGACCACTCAGTTATCGGGGCGGACAGCGGGTTAAATATTTTATAAGATGTATCATTATGAATGTAGTTTTAAAGCTAAATCTATGAAATTTTGAATTTGGCTTCTCAGTTAAAAATTAAAAATACACGTTTTAATGTTTTTGGGAATTCGACCCCTGTGAGAGTGAAATAGGGCATGAATGTTTTTATGGAAATATTTCTTTTCACAACCATCTTTGAAGCTAAATATATAAAAAACTGTATTCTCCTTCTATTTTAGAATTAAAAAAATAAGCATTTTACTGTTCTTGGAAATTCAACCCCTACTGGTGTGAACTAGGAATTGAAATGTTTATGAAAATACACTCCTGGAAATTGAAATAAGAACACCGTGAATTCATTGTCCCAGGAAGGGGAAACTTTATTGACACATTCCTGGGGTCAGATACATCACATGATCACACTGACAGAACCACAGGCACATGGACACAGGCAACAGAGCATGCACAATGTCGGAACTAGTACAGTGTATATCCACCTTTCGCAGCAATGCAGGCTGCTATTCTCCCATGGAGACGATCGTAGAGATGCTGGATGTAGTCCTGTGGAACGGCTTGCCATGCCATTTCCACCTGGCGCCTCAGTTGGACCAGCGTTCGTGCTGGACGTGCAGACCGCGTGAGACGACGCTTCATCCAGTCCCAAACATGCTCAATGGGGGACAGATCCGGAGATCTTGCTGGCCAGGGTAGTTGACTTACACCTTCTAGAGCACGTTGGGTGGCACGGGATACATGCGGACGTGCATTGTCCTGTTGGAACAGCAAGTTCCCTTGCCGGTCTAGGAATGGTAGAACGATGGGTTCGATGACGGTTTGGATGTACCGTGCACTATTCAGTGTCCCCTCGACGATCACCAGTGGTGTACGGCCAGTGTAGGAGATCGCTCCCCACACCATGATGCCGGGAGTTGGCCCTGTGTGCCTCGGTCGTATGCAGTCCTGATTGTGGCGCTCACCTGCACGGCGCCAAACACGCATACGACCATCATTGGCACCAAGGCAGAAGCGACTCTCATCGCTGAAGACGACACGTCTCCATTCGTCCCTCCATTCACGCCTGTCGCGACACCACTGGAGGCAGGCTGCACGATGTTGGGGCGTGAGCGGAAGACGGCCTAACGGTGTGCGGGACCGTAGCCCAGCTTCATGGAGACGGTTGCGAATGGTCCTCGCCGATACCCCAGGAGCCACAGTGTCCCTAATTTGCTGGGAAGTGGCGGTGCGGTCCCCTACGGCACTGCGTAGGATCCTACGGTCTTGGCGTGCATCCGTGCGTCGCTGCGGTCCGGTCCCAGGTCGACGGGCACGTGCACCTTCCGCCGACCACTGGCGACAACATCGATGTACTGTGGAGACCTCACGCCCCACGTGTTGAGCAATTCGGCGGTACGTCCACCCGGCCTCCCGCATGCCCACTATACGCCCTCGCTCAAAGTCCGTCAACTGCACATACGGTTCACGTCCACGCTGTCGCGGCATGCTACCAGTGTTAAAGACTGCGATGGAGCTCCGTATGCCACGGCAAACTGGCTGACACTGACGGCGGCGGTGCACAAATGCTGCGCAGCTAGCGCCATTCGACGGCCAACACCGCGGTTCCTGGTGTGTCCGCTGTGCCGTGCGTGTGATCATTGCTTGTACAGCCCTCTCGCAATGTCCGGAGCAAGTATGGTGGGTCTGACACACCGGTGTCAATGTGCTCTTTTTTCCATTTTCAGGAGTGTATTTCGTTGTAAAAACCTTTTTAAAGCTAAAGCTTTGAAAACTGAAGTTTGGCTTCTCGGCTACAAAGGGAAAAAACGTGTTTCACTGTTTTTGGAAATTCAGCCCCAAAGGGAGTCAAATAGGGTATGCAAATTTTTAAGAAAATATTTCGATACCGGTACTTTTTAATGCGAAATTTATGGAAGCTATTATTTAACTTCTCGGTTAAAAATAAAGAAATGTGGGTTAGGGAATAAAGTTTCTATTGAAATACCTCCACAAGAACGCAAAAGACATGACTAACAAAACCTCAGGCTTCTGCTACCAGAATCGCTTTTTGGTCAGAAGTGCGTTCGGAAAAGACCATGATTC
This sequence comes from Schistocerca americana, assembly GCF_021461395.2. Taxonomy (NCBI): domain Eukaryota; kingdom Metazoa; phylum Arthropoda; class Insecta; order Orthoptera; family Acrididae; genus Schistocerca; species Schistocerca americana. The sequence continues at coordinate 616,650,911 of NC_060120.1, forward strand.
TATAAGTTCAGAAATTTTTGCAGTTTGTGAAGAGCATAAAAATTCGATTAAAGGATAAGAAAAAAAAATCTGTGCGGACTATACAGCCTATCTGATGGTGATGCCACTGAGAAGTGGAAGCGCAATGGGACAGTCCAGGAAAACACCCATTGCTGACGGACAGCATTGCACAGGATGACCGTAAAAAACCGCCTGAAATCAACAGACAGATTCACTCGTTAGTTCAGCTAGCACAGTGACTGTGCGTAGGGAGTCAAAAAGAACGGAGTACAATGGTCGAAGAGCTCCTCATAATCTGTAGTTAATGCTACGCGACGCTTGAGGTTGTGTAAAGAGCGACGCCATTGAGCAGTGCATGACTGGAAACGAATGATTTTGAGTGAGAAGTCGCGCTGTGGCCTGTGGCAGTCCGATGGCAGGGTTTGGGTTACCTGCCATCATCTGTAGTGCCAACCGTAAAATACAGAGGTGATGGTGTGACAGTAAGGGGTTATTTTTTGTGGACAGGGTGTAGTCCCCTTATTGCGCCAAAGAAAACGATAATTGCGAAAGGGTAGCAACACGTATTACAACATTGCGTCCTGCATACAGTAGACGAATAATTCGGAGAAGATGATGCACCTTGTCGTAAAACAGCATCTGTGAGGCAGTGCTTTGAGGACAATAAAATTCCTGAAATGGACTCGCCTGCTCAGAGTCCCGATCTGAACACAACTGGACACCTTCGGAATGATTTAGAATGTAGACTTCGCTACAGACCTCAGGGCCCATCACTACCTTCTCTATTTCCCTCTCTTGAGGAAGAATGGGCTGCCCTTCCTCTACAGACGATCAGACACCTCACTGAAAGTGCCCCCAGCAGAGTTCAAGCCATCATAAAGGCAAAGGATGGACATACCCAGTATTAATGTTCACTAGTAAGTGTCCGGATACTTTTGATCAGATAGTGTATGTGATGCTTATAGATTCGAAACCGTTCACACCATAAGCTTCACATGTATACAATGTTACTTAGTTAATCGTCTGTCCTTTTGCAAAAATATGACGGTAGAAAACACAGATTTTGTCAATACATCCCATGTGATCAAAAGTATCCGGACACCCTCAGGAACATACGTTTTTCATATTAGGTGTATTGTGCTGGCACCTACATGCAGGTACTCCATATCATTGCCCTCAGTAGTCATTAGACATCGTGAGAGAGCTGAATGGGGAGCTCGGCGGAACTGACGGACTGCGAACGTGGTCAGGTGACTGGGTGTCACTTGTGTCATACGTCTGTACGCGAGATTTCCACACTCCTAAACATCCCTAGGTCCACTGTTTCCAACGTGATAGTGAAGTGGACACGTGAAGGGACACTTACAGCACAAAAGCATACAGGCCGACCTCGTCTGTTGACTGACAGATACCACCGACAGTTGAAGAGGGTCGTAATGTGTAATAGGCAGACATCTATCCAGATCATCGCACAGGAAATCCAAACTGCGTCAGGATCCACAGCAAGTACTTTGAAAGTTAGGCGGGAGGTGAGAAATTTTGTATTTCATAGCCGAGCGGCTGATCATAAGCCACACATCACGCCGGTAAATGCCAAACGACACCTCGCTTGGTGTAAGGAGCGTAAACATTGGACGATTTAACAGTGGAAAAACGTTGTGTGGAGTGTCGAATCGCGGTACACAATGTGGCGATCCGATGGTAGGGTGTGGGGGTAGCGAATTCCCAGTGAACGTCATCTGCCAGCGTGTGTAGTGCCAACAGTAAACTTCGGAGGCGATGGTGTTATGGCGTGGTCGTGTTTTCCATGGAAGGGGCTGGAACCCCTTGTTGTTTTGCGTGACACTATCACAGTACAGGTCTACATTGACGTTTTAAGCACCTTCTTCTGTTGAAGAGCAATTCGGGGATGCTGATTGCATCTTTCAACACGATCGGGGACCTGTTCATAATGCGCGGTCTGCGGCGGAGTGGTTACACGACAATGACGTCCCTGTAATGGACTGACCTACACAGAGCCCTGACGTGAATCCTATAGAAAACCGGATGTTCTGGAACGCCGACTTCGTGTCAGGCCTCAACGACCGACATCGATACCTCTCGTCAGTGCAGCACTCTGTGAAGAATGGGCTGCAGTTCGCTAAGAAACCTTCCAGCACCTGATTGAATGTATGCCTGCGAAAGTGGAAGTTGTCATCAGGGCTAATGGTGGGCCAACACCATATTGAATTCCAGTATTACCGATGGAGGGCGCCACGAGCTGTAAGTCATTTTCAGCCAGGTGTCCCGATACTTTTGCTCACATAGTATAAGAACACTGTTGTAGAGAAATGATGATTTTCGTATTGAAGCAATACAGGCGTTGACTCTGGATTTGATTCACGTAAGGGGGGGGGGGGGTAACCCACAGATTTTTCACTGTCTGCCCATTCCCTTAAATACGAGTATAATGTGACGTCACCTCCACAATAAAAATATATAAGATGTTTAAAATGCAGCTGTCGTAATACTTTGTTTGGATTATTGGTTAGTGCAGTACTTTAGCTGTGCAGGGAAATCATGACTCTCTGATGACACCTCTCTCCTCTCCGGACCTTTCTCTTGCATCCACGCCGGAAGCAACAGACGTGAAGAATATTAGATAAAAGATATTTTAATCCGAGCAGCGACTGCCTGGGCGCAGGTGGTTGTGATCCAGAAAAACTGATAATTCTGGCAGCACTTCGTTTAGACTTAATAGTACAGCACTGGTAACTGATCGAAATTCTGCCAATATCTGCTCCTCTATATCTCAATATCAATCAGAGTTTGAACATAATAGCTCAGTTGTTATCAGCTACATTGCAGTATCAGTAGAAGTAGTTTCACGATTTTCACAATTAATAGTTGCAGCAGCTGACCATATAAAGTAACCTCATAAGAGTTAAGATCTACACAGGACTCACAAGTCCTCAGATGGACAAAAGGGAAGGAAAAACTGGATAAATAAACGAAAAGAGTAAAAGGATAAAAAGCAAGAAGCTTCATCAAAGAAGCCAAACAAACATTAAATGATTGAAACCAATACCAAAACTGAAGAGAGAAGAAAGGCAAAGAAGCTAACCTGGAAGCAACTGTTTAACTCCGATTTTGACGGATAACTACTGTGTCAAAACGAATTTGAAAATTTCGGTTTAGGAGAAAGGGAAGGGCTTTCTTTTTACCGTGAAGAGTCTGAAGTAGACGTAGAAGTTTTGTTTCATTCCATAATTTGAGAATATAGGCTTGCCAAACTTGTAACGGATAGGATAGTGGCATGGGTACTAATGTGACTCATCTAATTGGAAACAAACAGGATAAGCTATTTTTTCCTACGGTGCACTGCATAATTGGCATTTTATCAACGACGATGTTACAAAACCGTTTGTATGAATTTCTGGTTGCACAATTGGTTTCTCCCACCATCTTTACATATTCCTGGGACTCATGCTCGATAGGAAACACTCTTGGTCCTCCCATGTGTGTTACCTGTCAGCCCCCTGAACGAGGTTCCCCAACGTCCTACGTGTCCTCAATTGTACTCCCTGGGGTGCAGATCGAACATCCTCCTCCGTTTGTACTGGTCCCTCGTCCGTTCGAAACTAGACGACGGGTGCTTTGTTTATACGTCTGCCCGTCCGTCCCTCTTAGGCCGCCTCAACACTATCCACCATCGTGGCATCCGTTTGGCCACTGGCGCCTTTTACACTAGCCCGGTTGAGAGTCTGTATGCCGAAGCTGTCCTACCGCCGTGATTTTCTCCTCAGCAGGTATGCATGCCGTTTGTCTGCCATGCGTGGCCACCCGTCCTATGCCTCGTTCTTCGACGACTCCTTTGATCGCCAGTATGGGGCGCGTCCCTCTTCTCTGTTATCTCCTGAAGCCCGCTTTCGGTACTTGGTCCGGCGGCGTAACTTCACACTACCTGCAACTTTCCCGGTGGGTGTGAACCCTTCATCACTTTGGCTTCGTGCGGCGGCCCGTGTTCACTTTGGCTTTCATTAGATTCCTAAGGACACTACTCCGGCCTCGCTTTATCGCCTTCATTTTCACGACCTTCGCATGGAACTTAGCAATAATATCTCTGTGTAAACTGATGGTTCTCGGACTGACCGTGGTGTCGCGTGTGCCTTTGTCATTGGCGCCTCCGTTTTTCGGTATCGGCTTCCGGCACAGTGCTCAGTATTTACAGCAGAGTTCTTCTCCCTGTATCAGGCCACGGAGTGCATCTGGTGACAGAGGCTTTTCAACTGTGCCCTCTGCTCAGACTCTCTCAGCACCCTTCAAAGTCTCTGGGCGCTGAACACCGCCCATCCCTTAGTGCTACGGGCCCAGGAAAACTGTCACTTGTTCACTCTTGATGGAGCCACTGTGTTGTTTATGTGGGTTCCCGGTCATGTCGGTCTGCTAGGAAAGGAGGCCGCTGACGCTGCTGCCAAGGCTGCAGTCCTCGTACCTCAGCCCACTAGTTCTTATATTGCCTCCTATGATCTCTGTGTTGTCATCTGTCAGGAGGTGGTGTCGCTTTGGTATCTCCACTGGTCCTCTATTCATTGGAATAAGCTCCAGGTTATTAAGACTCTCCCAGTGGCTTTGACGACCTCCTCTCGGCCTTCCCGCCGCGAGGTGGTCATTTTAACTAGGTTGCGTATTGGGCACTGCTTTTTCAGCCATCGTCATTTGTTTAGTGGCGCTCCCCCACCACATTGTACACATTACGCCCAAGTGTTAACTGTTCGCCATTTCCTGACGGAATACCCATTTTTTAACTGTTTATGATCCCGCTTGGGTTTTCCGTTTCAGTTATCGGCTGTTTTAGCAAACGACGCGCGATCCGTCGACCGCGTTTAACTTTTTATACGTCGTAGCAATATGGTGAAGGCCATTTAAATTTTAGTTCTGGACGTCCGTTTCTTTATGGTGTATTTTAGAGACCTTTCTCCAAGTCCCTGTTTTTAGCTGTCTTCCTTTAGGTCGATTGGGATTGACGCGTAGTCGTTTTTAACTCTGACATGGGCGCATATGACCCTAGCTGCTTGTGCGCTCTAAAACTAAACGAAAAACAAACATTATCAAAGTGAAGTCCTCGAACGTATTCAGGACTGTATGGAGGATAATCGAGGACAGTGAAACCAAGGCGTCAGATCGTTGCTGATGTCGCAGCGCTCGTGTGGTCCGGCATTGTCATGCTTTAGTATATCGTACAGGTCGGTGTAGGTTGAGCTCATTTGCCGTTTGCTGAGTGACGTGTCTGAGATTTGGCTAGAATTCGAAAAATTCTTTCAATCTTTACGCAAACATCACGGCGTCTGTTCGTGTGCAGTAACAGAGCTCATATGTCCATTGGATTTCAGAGGTCAAGGAATTATTATTATTATTATTATTATTATTATTATTATTCTTAAAAAAGTACTTTGAAGATGAAGCTGTAGATTCCTCCCATATCTGTCCGCTTGGTTTACGCGAATCATGTAAGTATTTTAACTTCGAACTTAGTTATCACTGAAATGCGATGCCAACGTACCTTTTTTCCTTTAAATAAACTTCAATTGTGTTGTCTACGATTTAAAACTCTTCTTTCTAATTGTATTTTAACATCAAAATTTCAGAAATTGAAAATTGCGACATGCTTGCCGCATATGTATAATACATCCGTCTTTTCTGACATCTCAAACAGAAGTGGTTTATTTTCTATGTTTATTCAGCGGCTCGTAGCTGCAAGGTACACTCACGCGCGACACCGCTTATTAGCGTTCACACTCGTAGTAAAACGTAACCGTTTTCTTGCACAATTTTTATCACAAAACAACACTTTCGGTTTGCGACCTGTCTTTTTTTCTCCCACGGTACGCAAGTTCCCCTTCACAGGCAGACTCATGATATACTACTATGCTGAAGGAAAGAGTGCTCCATGTGTGGACGAGCTCTTCGAATTCGTGCTTTCACTTTTTTGAGTGTTTGTCGCGCGCCGATATAAGTACCTTACACACCACCATTTTGCATGCTACAATTGCGAGTCCTCTAGCGGTAGAGAGTTGCAACTTGCTCAGCGAATCGGGATAGTCGACGGAGTGATATGCATGGAATGTGCTACCTCCACCGATGTTGACAACAGAATAAAAAAATCGGAGGCATTACTTTTCAGCACGCCCTCGTATTTATTTTATCTTTCGGTGTGAACGGGCTGTAACCTTTTTAGGCCCTCATCAGCCAACTTAAGACTGAAGGGTCAGTTCACACAGCATCTTAGACAGCTTCTAGTCGTACGAAGATTGTGATTTCGATATGTATGTTACCATTTTACGACTATCCATACGAAAAACGGAAATTGCACTGCGTCAGTATTGTATGGATAATGTGGACTTACTGTTCTGCCCTAAGTTGTCTGATGATGGTCTACAAAGACGAAAGGCAGATCACAAGGAAATAAAAAAAAATATTATTGTGGAACAGTAGTACTGTGTTCAAATGGTTCAAATGGTTCAAATGGCTCTGAGCACTATGGGACTTAACTTCTATGGTCATCAGTCCCCTAGAACTTAGAACTACTTAAACCTAACTAACCTAAGGACATCACACACATCCATGCCCGAGGCAGGATTCGAACCTGCGACCGTAGCGGCCACGCCATTAGTACTGTGTATTTCGGTTTTTAATGCATCTATGTGCCTCAAAGTATCGACGGAATATTCATAAATGTAATCTCTGTATTCTATCGGGTGGTTATAATTAAAGTGCAGCTATTCATGGAGGTCCAGTGTGAGCTGTAATTACCGCAAGGCAGCGTCTTTCTAACATTCACAGTGCCAGATATGCACCTGGTGGCCAAAATTGGAACTAATTTTTCCAGCGTAATTCTGTTCCGAATTAACGCGGTAGAATATCTACCAAGTTTCGCAGCCATACCATAATTACAGCCCGCACTCGATCTCTGTGAGTAGGTACATTTTAATTACAACCCCCCCTCCCCAATATATTGCTAGTTACATTTAGATTCAACAGGGTTTGTTGACAGGTGACAAGTTACGTTCAGCAGTTTCTTTTGGTTTACGATTGCTTTATGCACCAAAGTTTCTGACGAAATTGTTGTGGCTGCAAAGAGCAAACTCGGTAGGCGTGTCTGTTGTTCCGTTCACACTTCCGCGTCCGCAGCGGTCAGGTTCGCCAGACCGTGACGTTGCCCGTAATGTGAGAAGGGCGGGCAAGTAGCTGAAACAAAACACAAGCGCCGCACCGCGAACCTGCCGGACACCGCGGCTCGCTTCCAGCTTCCGTTCTCACAGAGATCTGTGTGCTCAGGGGCGTGCTAGCGACAGCGCCGGGGTTTCGGACGCCGCGGGCGTCGAGCGCTCAGTGTTGCATGCAGGCCCACCCTAGTAGACGTGCAGCGACGCTGCTCCGTTTTAGCGAAACACGAACGGGTATGTAACACCCTACCACAGATACGTTACATCCTGCATTTTTTTTCTCGTCTTTAAGATGTACAGATTCAGTTTCACGTTTTCTCTATGTGTATACAGGGTGTTACAAAAAGGTACGGCCAAACTTTCAGGAAACATTCCTCACACACAAAGAAAGAAAATATGTTATGTGGACATGTGTCCGGAAACGCGTAATTTCCATGTTAGAGCTCACTTTAGTTTCGTCAGTATGTACTTCCACCTACGCTCGATGGAGCACGTTATCATGATTTCATACGGGATACTCTACCTGTGCTGCTAGAACATGTGCCTTTAAAAGTACGACACAACATGTGGTTCATGCACGATGGAGCTCCTGCACATTTCAGTCGAAGTGTTCGTACGCTTCTCAACAACAGATGCGGTGACCGATGCATTGGTAGAGGCGGACCAATTCCATGGCCTCCACGCTCTCCTGACCTCAACCCTCTTGACTTTCATTTATGGGGGCATTTGAAAGCTCTTGTCTACGCAACCCCGGTACCAAATGTAGAGACTCTTCGTGCTCGTATTGTGGACTGCTGTGATACAATACGCCATTTTCCAGGGCTGCATCAGCGCATCAGGGATTCCATGCGACGGAGGGTGGATGTATGTATCCTCGCTAACGGAGGACATTTTGAACATTTCCTGTAACAAAGTGTTTGAAGTCACACTTGTACGGTCAGTTGCTGTGTGTTTCCATTCCATGATTAATGTGATTTGAAGAGAAGTAATAAAATGAGCTCTAACATGGAAAGTAAGCGTTTCTGGACACATGTCCACATAACATATTTTCTTTCTTTGTGTGTGAGGAATGTTTCCTGAAAGTTTGGCCGTACCTTTTTGTAACACCCTGTATACCGTGTGTCCCTGCCATGAGGTCAAATGGTTCAAATGGCTCTGAGCACTATGGGACTTAACATCTGAGGACATCAGTCCCCTAGAACTTAGAACTACTTAACCCTAACTAACCTAAGGACATGACATACATCCATGCCCGAGACAGGATTCGAACCTGCGACCGTAGCAGTCGCGCAGTTCCAGACTGAAGCGCCTAGAACCGCCCGGCCACAACGGCCCCTGCCAAGAGTCGTAAGACACATTTTCACTGGTGTTTCGACAAATATTTGCGATTTCGTTTTTGAATTGCGTAGCTGGAGCCAACCCAAACAATTACTGCTCGGCGCTTTTTTCATGTGAAGCCTTTGTTTGTTTTCGATTACAGACAAAGGTCTATTTTGTCTAAAACTGACTTGGTGAGGCCGTGGCTGTGTACAATTAACGTAGGTTGATTCTTAGAATGAAGAAGTCAGCAACCAGCCACTGTTAATACTGCTATCTACTCTACTGGCCATTAAAATTGCTGCACCAAGAAGAAATGCAGATGATAAACGGGTATTCATTGGACAAATATATTATACTAGAACTGACATGTGATAACATTTTCACGCAATTTGGGTGCATAGATCCTCAGAAATCAGTAACCAGAACAACCACCTCTGGCCCTAATAACGGCCTTGATACGCCTCGGCATTGAGTCAAACATAGCTTGGAAGGCGTGTGCAGGCACAGCTACCTATGCAGCTTCAACACGATACCACAGTTCATCAAGAGTAGTGACTGGCGTATTGCGACGGGCCAGTTGTTCGGCCACCATTGACCAGACGTTTTCAGTTGGTGAGACATCTGGAGAATGTGCCGGCCAGGGCAGCTGTAGAACATTTTCTGTATCCAGAAAGGCCCGTACAGGCCTGCAACATGCGGTCGTGCATTATCTTGCTGAAATGTAGGGTTACGCAGGGATCGAATGAAGCGTAGAGCCACGGGTCGTAACACATCTGAAATGTAACGTCCACTGTTTAAAGCGCCGTCAATGCGAACAAGAGGTGACCGAGAGGTGTAACCAATGGCGCCGGCCGCAGGTTCGAATCCTGCCTCAGGCATGGATGTGTTTTGTTTCCTTAGGTTAGTTAGGTTTAAGTAGTTCTAAGTTCTAGGGGACTGATGACCTCAGATGTAAAGTCCCATAGTGCTCAGAGCCATTTGAACCATTTGTAACCAAAGGCACCCCATACCGTCATGCCGGGTGATACGCCAGTATGGCGATGACGAATACACTATTCCAATGTGCGTTCACCGCGATGTCGCCAAACACGGATGCGACCATCATGATGGTCTAAACAGAACCTGGATTCATCCGAAAAAATGACGTTTTGCCATTTGTGCATCCAGGTTCGTCGTTGAGTACACCACCGCAGGCGCTCCTGCCTGTGATGCAGCGTCAAGGGTAACCGCAGCCATGGACTCCGAGCTGATAGTGCATGCTGCTGCAAACGTCATCGAACTGTTCGTGCAGATGGTTGTTGTCTTGCAAACGTCCCCATCTGTTGACTCAGGGATCATGACGTGGCTGCACGATCTGCTACAACAATGCGGATAAGATGCCTGTCATCTCGACTGCTAGTGATACGAGGCCGTTGAGATCCAGTACGGCGTTCCGTATGACCATCCTGAACCCACAGATTCCATATTCTGCTAACAGTCTTTGGATCTCGACCAACGCGAGCAGGAATGTCGCGATCCGATAAACCGCAATCGCGATAATCTACAATCCGACCTTTATCGAAGTCGGAAACGTGATGGTACGCATTTCTCCTCCTAACACGAGTCATCACAACAACGTTTCACCAGGCAACGCTGGTCAACTGCTGTTTGTGTATGATAAATCGGTTGGAAACTTTCCTCATGTCAGCACGTTGTAGGTGTCGCCACTGGCGCCGTCCTGGTGTGAATGCTCTGACAAGATAATCATTTGCATATCACAGCATCTTCTTCCTGTCGGTTAAATTTCGCGTCTGTAGCACGTCATCTTCGTGGTGTAGCAATTTTAATGGCCAGTAGTGTATTTAAGTAAATAGCGCCGTAACCGGGCAAATACTTTTTGGTGTGTGTGTATGCGCTGCTTTGCACAATATGGTGATATGCAAATCATACAAGTGCTGCATATATTTTGCAATATTTCAAAAATACAATCCTGCAACTTCGCAACAAAATTGCGCGGAATTTTCGGTGGCACCAACACACCAAGAATATTTCGCTACAGTGGAAGAATAAAAATCGAAAACTGACGATTATGTAAAGTGCATCTTGTAAGTCTTGTGAACAGCCGTCTGATGATGAACTTGTTAGTTCGGAACCGGTTACGGCGCTATTGCTTAAATATATAGCAGTATTAATAATGGCTGGTTGCTGTCTTCTTCTTTGTAAGAATGAGCCTACATTAACAAACAAAATTACCTGCAAGTTTCTCAGGAGAGCTTCTGCGAAGTTTGGAAGCTAGGAGAGGAGGTACTGGCGCAGGGGTCCCGAGTCGTCCTTGGGAAGCTTAAGTGATAGAGCACTTGCCCGCGAAAGACAAAGATTCCGAGTTACAGTCTCAGTCTGGCACACAATTTTAGCCTCACAGGAAGTTTAAAAATTATCTTTAAATCGAAATTTTACATGCCGCTTCGATTTTTTTTGCTTTTGTTTTTTGGCGCTCCCAACTTAGTTAAGTCCTATATTCCTTTATTTACAAGTATTAACGGGACAGTGAAACACGAAAAATAAGCAGCAATCCAGGAGCGACTCAGTAACACCGAGTGCTTGGCGTAGCAGTCAGCGCGGGCCAGGGTAGTGCTGTAGCTGGTGGAGTACTCGTTTTTCTTAGAATCTTACTGTCCGACAACCCGACGCTTTCCGTCGACATTGGGCGTCACATGAAAGACTTTTAGGGGGGACTCTCAGGATATATTTATAAAACCATTGCATGTATGTATGTACAAGGGTTTGACAAAAATATGGAAACACCGCGAGAAATGAATGCTTGAACGTGCATGCTGGAACATAAAAGCAGGTTGCGTTGTTGTGTTTGATCACGAACGACACGAGTGCAATGTCCTTAGTACGTTACAAGTGTCAGTCGTGGGCCAGTAGTTGTGTGAGTGCTGTATGTGCTGTGGGCAAATAGTTGCTGCCCGCATAGGAGGAGCTTGCTTAACCAAGTTAGCCGGAGTGTTTTGTGTTTCAAGAGGCACCATGTCGAAGATTTATGTCACATACGGGGAAAGCGGAGAAAACATCATTCGCTAAGTCACAACGCGGACAAAAGTATGTGTTACGTGATCGTCACAGATGGTCATTAAAGAGGAATGTGACGATAAATAGGACAGCTGCTGCAAAAGTCACTGCAGAACTGAATATCGCACTCGCGGACGCCGTCAGGACCAAAATGACACTTGGTGCCGAACCAGTGGAGCAGTGAAAGAAAATCGTTTGGTCGGATGTATCTTAAACTGTTCCCAACTTTCGTGCCAGTTTATGTTCCGCCAGTCAAACCTGGCGGTAAATCAATGATGATTTGGGCAGCCATATCTTGGTATTCGTTGAGCCCCATGGCTACTTTACAAGTTCGCATTATTGTCAGGGTTTGTGTGTCCATTTTTTCTGATCAGATTCATCCCATGGCACAATGTTTGTTCCCCAACGGTGATGCTGTGTTCCAAGACTACAGGCCCCCACCACCCTGTTCACACAGCTCGCATTGTCCATGAGTGCTTTTGTGAGTACGAGAATGAATTTTCGCATCTCCGCTGGTCACCATCACCACAGTCACCAAATTTTCTTGATGCAATAATTTACTAACAGCCGTATGTATTGTTCAAATGGCTCTGAGCACTATGGGACTTAACATCTGGAGTTATCAGTCCCTTATAACTTAGAACTACTTAAACCTAACTAACCTAAGGACATCACACACATCCATGCCCGACGCAAGATTCGAACCTGCGACCGCAGCGGTCGCGCAGTTCCAGACTGTAGCGCCTAGAACCGCTCGGCCACCCCGGATGGCGCCCTATGTATTGTAGAAATTTATTTTATTTTATGAACTTCTATGTGCTACCAGTTTCGGCATTACATTGATGCCATTTTCAGGCCCCACTCGTCATAGTCGTAAAATCGCTATACACGGAAGGAGCCGTATAAGAGGATCCGTGAATCAAATCGTCCTGCAACAGCTCTTGGTGGCCAGGCGACACAGACTGCTCAGTTATAACGCTCCTTCCGTGTATAGCGATTTTACGACTATGACGAGTGGGGCCTGTAGATGGCATCAATGTAATGCCGAACTGGTAGCACATAGAAGTTCATAAAATAAAATAAATTTCTACAATACATACGGCTGTTGGTAAATTATTGCATCAAGAAGTTCATGCCAGCCGTCGTCCCACGATCCATAATGGATCAACGTAGATAGTTACCAGATGTCAACATTATTGACCATTTGTGATGTACTTTGTTGGAGCGGGGCGGGGGGGGGGGGGGGGGCGTGATCTCTATCCAACTCCACAATCTTTACGTGAACTTGCCATCATTTTGCAGGAAGAATGGTGTAAGAGTCCCTTGAAAACCGTATAGGACCTGGCTTTATCCAGTCCGAGACAACTGGAAGCTGTTCTGAATGCCAGTGGTTGTCCTATCCCGTATTAGGCATGGTAATTGTGATTGCGGTATTCCCATATTTTTGAGCACTGCCTTTATGTATGTTGCACGTTTCATATCTTCTCCTGAACCGCTGGACCGATATCAGTCAAGTTCCGCACTCATATCTGGAAAGAATTGCCGTGGGCGTACTGATGGACAACCATCGACAGAAATAGAATAACTTTAAGCGTGATTATTAGTTACGCATGTTTTAAAACAATACACAAAATTTCGGCCCTCTACCTGTAATATGTTTCGACCAATGTGAATAATCACATAAAAAAGTGAACTCCAGGGAAATTCGAGGTAAAGCTTGTTTCTCTACCTACCCTGCATAACACTAATGGACCCGACTTCCATATTCATCTTGTTTCTGGTGTTGTTCTCCCTCCAATTTTTCTTTTTCAGACTTCTTCTTCTTCTCCTTGTTGTTTTGGTGGTTTCCAACGCAGATTTTTTTCATTTTCAGACTTCTTATTCATATTCTTGCTGCTTTCGTGGCTTCCAACAGAGGTATCTCTGCTTCGAAAAGTCTCGTACGGTTACTGGCAATTAAACTTACTTGCATATTTAGTCCACTAGGCACTTCCATCAATTCCATAACCTTGAACCTTGACACGGCACTGTCTCTGAAACATAGCAGAGCATCCAGCACACCTATTTTCGAAGTGTTTAGTCCTAACAGCACTTTTTTTATATGCGTTCCCGTATACAGTTGTTGAAACTCTCATTTGGGTTTAGAGTTCCGCCGTGTAAATACTTCTCTAATAACCTTATGCCACTTAGACATCAGAGACTAAAAAGTTATAAAAAAACAAATGAGAATAAAATTCTGTTTTTAACTGAGCTGTGTGCGTGATATGGGGGCGTCGCCGTGTGTGCAGACATTTTCAAATTCTTCTAATTTTGGGGCTTTTTCCGGTACGTTTTCCTCGAAGCAAACTTTCATTTTTTAATACAAAAATAAAAAAAAACAATTTTTTGAGACTTATTCATGTACTGGTCCCTCTGACAAGACGTAGAAAGACGCACGCCGACAATGGTACACCCAACAACAACACTGGAAACGGAATGTGGAGGCTGCGGTGACAAGGAAAGTTGCCAGATTGCTTTTTTTCATCGTCATACGGGTTGACAATTATTGAACTACATGAAGAAGAAAATGTGAATTTGTTACAAACTAAGGCGTTTAAACACTTTATTCAACATGTAAACGTCACTACAGATGAACGGATTTAGGTTATGACATATTCTACATACCTGCCATCTTTACAGCTGTGGCGCAGACGAATAGCGAAATTCTGCATGACCCGCTGAAGTGTCGGAACATCGATGCTGTCGATGACCTCTTGAATGGCTGTTTTCAGCTCAGCAATGATTTTGGGGTTATTGCTATTCACCTGTCTCCTTGTCTGTAATATAGCCCCACAAAAAGGAGTCGCACGTGTTCAGATACGGAGAATGTTGAGGCCAATCGAGGTCTTTGCCAGTGGCCTCTGAATACCTCAGAGCCAGAATTCTGTCCCCAATGTGCTCTTCCAGGGCGTCAAACACTCTCCTTCTTCGATGGGATCGAGCTCCGTCTTGCATGAACCACATCGTGTCGAAATTAGGGCCACTTTGGATACTGAGGACGAAAAGTCTTCCAAAATCTTCACGTGCCGTTCGTTAGTCACCGTGCCATCAAGGAATGTCGTACCGATTATTCCGTGACTGAACATTGCACGCCACACATTCACCCGTTGAGGGCGAAGAGACTTCTCGATTGGAAAATGCGGATTCTCAGTCCCCCAAATGCACCAATTTTGCTTACTGACAAATCCATCCAAATGAAAGTGGGTTTCGTCGCTAAACCAGACCACACAGTACGTACTAATTCCTATCATACCCTGCGGCCAACCATCCAGTTCGAATGCCCTGATGAAAATCGTTCAGAAGTACGACGATTTTATCTCATATAGTTCAATAGTTCAACAATTGTCGCCTTGTGTATTTCCATAAGCTATCCTACATATTTACCGACAGAAGAAGGTATTCCAATCTGACGCATTCATGCTAAAATTGCGGCAGAAAACAATCATGAAAACATGAATTTAAGTACGAACCACTTACTATTACAGGACATCTACTTCGGTCCTGTCCTGTCAGTTTCCGAACACAAAACTGAACGCAGTGGGGTAGTGGTTAAGGCACTGAACCAACGTTCGAGGAAAATAAGGATCATATCCTTGTATGGGTAGTCAGGTTTAAGTGCTTCATAATAGCCTAAATTATTTAATGATAATGCCAAAATTATGCCTCTCAAAAGCCACTGCTGATCTCCTGTCATATTCTTGTCCAATCGGAACTTTGGCTGCGTCTGCAGAAACATCTTCGTCGATAAGACGGTAAACTCCAATCTTCCTCCCTTCCTCGGGACTAGAACTCGGTGCAGTACTACATCACGCAGACGTTTATAGCGTAACTGCATGCAAGATACCTTGGCACATTCGTTGTCAATGTTGCCCGCTTCCTGTGGTTGAAGAAACACAGTGAACAGTGCAGAACCAAAACCTAAAGTTTGGTTGGACGAATCACGTTTATCGAACATGCAAATCATTAACAGCGTTTTGTTAATCGCAGACGCCAGTGAATCTTCCATGAAAACTGAACGCAAAGGATGTTTCAAGGTAGAGAACGCTCTGTGACTTTACACGGATGTTTTAATCAGGCCTAAAAAGAAAACAGTTTGGATCCGAACAGTTGTATGAAGCTGATATACATCCGTGTTTGTTCATTTCCTCTCATCTTAACGAGAACTGTACCATTACAAAGTTGCCTTTTCAAGAGAGTATCATGTCTGCAGTGTAAAAAAGTTTAATGCATGGATTGAGGAACGGCCATGTACCAACACAAAACTACGCTAGCTCGGAAGGTCACCGTGTTTGGAAACCGTGAAAATTCTGAAGCGTATCACATTTGCTTACGTATCTAAGGGTAACAATACAGAGTAAGATGAAGTGGAACAACCAAGTGAAAACAGTATCAGAAAGGCGCGTCTTAAAATTACTTTCTGTTTTGAAGGATTCTGTGAAAATTCAGTGCATTTGTTAATGACATCTCATTCCAGATACTAGGGCGACCTAGTCTCGCTTACTTCCCAGTGTTAAGGGTTTTTCACAAGTCTCAGTTAGAAGACTTGATAGGAATTTGGAGACACATTGTATGCGTCGAAAATATCCGTATGCCCTTACGAAGAACAAGAAAGATACTTGGAGAACCTAAAGGAGAAGAGCGCAGAGAGACAACTTTTTTTTTTTTTTTTGTTTCACGAAAACCTTTTGGTTATGTTAGTAAACATGTTCTCGAAATACACTGCTGGAAAAAAGATTAGCTCTCTCTTTTAGAGGTTTCCAGTTCACTCGAGATTTATTGTTGCAGCAGTGCATATGAAGTACATGAAATGATTACATTTACAAATGAATAACACAAGTGATTCTGAGGTACTAGGTGTCGACCCTTTCTGAAAAGTCCATATTAGTACATGGTGTAGCCTGCACGGGCGGCAATGCAGGCATTAGCTCTAACATCCATACAGATGACGAATATGTCCTGGGATACGTTATGCGTTGCCTTCTCGACCTGTTCACGTGGTTCTGTAAGAGTTATTGGTCAATGTGTCACACGAGTCACTTCTTGTTCCATCATATCCAACATATGCTCGATTGGAGACAAGTCTGGATATCTTGCTGGGCCAGAGAAGCTACTGCACGTCTTGCAGAGCACGTTGAGTTTCACGGGCAGTGTATGTGGGCGAGCATTATCCTATTGGAAAAACACATCACCATTCTGTTGCAAGAACGTAAAAAGAACGGGTCTAGCAACGTTCTGCACCTACCGAATGCTGTTAGCGTCCCCTCTAGAAACACCAGAGGTGAAAGAGTACGTGTGTCTAGGACAAATGCACTGTACGAGACAGCGCTCACCAGGTCTACGTCGTACACGTAGACGACCGTCACTTGCGTGCAGGCAGAATCTGCTTTCGTAGCTGAAGACCACGGCGAGCCATTCCATCTCTCAAGTGTGCCTCTGACGACACCAGTCGATGCTGTGGCGTGAGTAGAAGACGGGCTAGAGGTGCGCGTGCCCCGATTCCCACTGTTAGTAACCAGATCGCAACAGTTTTGCTACGTCTGGGCTCACAAGCCCTCTTATTCGTGCTGCGATACCTGTACGATCTGCCACTGCTGCCCGTACAATATGATGATACTGGTGGGCGTCTGTGCTGCGTGGACGTCCAGAATTTCGTCTAAGAGTGTGAGAATGTTCACGTGATCACTGATACCAGTATCGTTGCACAACTGATGCGGCATGTCCACCTTGTGAAGAAAACCCCAGAAAGGACCAGCCCTCCACTCGGAAGGCTACAATGTGATCCGTTTTAAACTCGGCCACTTGGCTGTAGAAAGCACGGGTATGTCTCCATGTCATGGTTTACTACTTGCTTCACTTGGTTGCAGCAGTCTGAGCCTTCTAGCTGTGAGCATTCGCCATTAAATGGTAGACACAGTTGGCGCTCTGGTAGCTATGCCACTACGCTATGTGTTGGCGAACGATGCTGATACCATAATCAGTACATCTACTATCCCCCAGAAGGCATATGACGTCATCGCTCCAAAATCGACATCGGTTTTCCCGGTGTACAAATTTTTTTCTGGAAGTGTACACCGTGCAACAATTCGACTGCTTGCATCGTAGATTTGGCAGACTGACCACGAGAATGAGATTAGAGAGATCAAGGTGCATAAGAACCATGCAAGAGTCAAATTTTCCTCGCCTCATACGCAACTGGAATGGAACAGGTAGCGGCTAACATTGGTACGAAGTACCTACCGTACGCCATACGTCTACAATAGCATCTGGAGTACTCATGTGTAGATATCTTCTAGATCCAAAACATTCTCAGACCCCTTAACATGAAATAGCAGGCGTTATCAACACTGTTAGGACAAATATAATTACGGACGAGGTAATTTTTATTGAAAGTGGCTGCAAAGAGGCATTGGCTACCGAGAAACTAACGTATAAAATTTCTTCTAGTAAGCTGCTTGTGGAGCGAACCAGTGTCTCTGATCTGCCAGATACCAGATATGCTGGGGCAAGGAGACAGACGAGGGGTTGGAGGGGGGGTGGGGGCGGGAGGGAAGGGGTCGTGACAATAGTGTCACCGCGGTGCCATGACGACTAAACATGGCGCGTGCGTGGCGGCTGAATGATTTACGTGCCAGTTAGCTGTTTGCCCTGCCGCTACCACATGTCACACGGCAGCAGTGGTGGTGGTGGGGGGGTGGGGGGTGGGGGGGGGGGGGGTTGAGGGAGTTGCGCGCGTGCAGCGCGCTCTTCTAGGCCCAGCTCCCGCCAAAATATTGAAGAGCAGGCTCAAAAAATAAGGTACTACGTTACATCATAACCGATTAATGATACACCAGTGGTATCCGTCAGTATCTGAAGGCGTTATTGGTCTTCAATCAACATTATTATATCTACTGCGCTTTTTATAGCAACAGTTGTTTCTTTTGCTGGTTTTCAAACTGTAAATCTGCCGTCTTTGTTGATTTACTTGAAATTGGTGTTCTGAGGCTTTCAGCAAATGAGGAACGAATAATGCCAAACAAAAATATTTTCAAACCTGTCTCCGACATATCCATATAAGTACTGAAAGCAACGAAGGTAGCGGAAAATCGTGTTCCTGTCCAAGACTCATGGGCCGCTAGGTATTCCATAAACGATTATAGATATCGAAAAAAGTTTCAAGCAGTACCTAATGGTTTGAATGTTTTTACTGTGCCTTGTACATCTGTAACTATTTCCTCAACTGAGATTTTTAAGTAACTATAATTATTTTATGTCAGGATTCTTCATCTCGGAGAAAAGTAGTTCAACATAATTCCCGTTAGTACACTACTTGCATTAAAATTGCAACACCATGAAGATGGCATGCAACAAACGTCAAGTTGTCACGAATCGTACTACATGCTTGGATATGCAAAGGATTAGCGTTTCACCACAACTGTGCAAAACGGGTAGGAGTAAGGACATGTAAAATCCTTACTTCGTTACTAATATTATAAATTCGCAAGTAAATCTGTCTATTATGTTGTCACGACTAAACCGCTAACCCGATTTTGATGAAATTTGGTATGGAAGTACCTCGAACCCTGGGAAAGCACATAGACTACTTTCGAAAGTAAATCCTCTCAAATGGATGTTGTTGGCAGTGAAAGAAGCGTAACGGTCCACTCGCAAATGACCGGACTGTGTTCGTCGAGGCCGGCCGAAGTGGCCGAGCGGTTCTAGGCGCTACAGTCTGGAGCCGCGCGACCGCTACGGTCGCAGGTTCGAATCCTGCCTCGGGCATGGATGTGTGTGATGTCCTTAGGTTAGTTAGGTTTAAGCAGTTCTAAGTTCTAGGGACTGATGACCTCAGCAGTTAAGTCCCATAGTGCTCAGAGCCGTGTGAACCATTTTTTGTATTCATCGACTATTTGAGAATGTCAGCACTTCTTGACTTGCAACAAAATTTATACTTAATTTCAGATATTCACGAAACTTCTTCATGCTGACACTCGCAGAAAATGATGCAAGGAAAAAAGATTATCGACTACTACATTCTCGCTGTCCATGCATCGGGAATGACGTTTTAATTTAGTACTTCTTTAGTACTAACTCTCTTCGCAACACATTTTGCAGACAGTATCCACATACATCACTGAATGTGGATGCAAAATTATATCATTGTATAACACAGAGTTCAGGAGATATGTCGTCTTTAACACTGAAAAGGGGGTGACACTGAAGCAACACTCAGGGACACCTAGAGTAATTTCATACAAATTTGTCGTGTACGTGACTTCATTATTTGTAAAAGATATTGTTGAAGTAAGATAATCCTGCTACTCCTGAGTGTAGGGTGTGGATGAGCAAGGGTTCCAAAAAAATGTTCCGCAGATGAAACTGCTGGGAGATTCCTTAGACATACTGGTGTACGGGTGAAATATATGTGCAAATATGTGTGAAATATTTCTGAGATGTGCTTGCGCGGGCGAAGTCACGGGTAAAAGGCTAAGCGATATACACTACAAGACCGAAAAAATTACGAACTGCGAAGGCATTATCCCTGTGGGATGGAAATCGGAAGCTGTGCTGCACATATACAAACAAATGATTGCAATTTCAGAAGAACTAGATGACTTATTAAGGAGAATGAACTTCACAAATTCAGAAATTCAGTAACCCATTGGTCTACTTCCGGTTCTTAGGCAAGCAGTTATTCGTCTTGGCATTGATTGATAGTGCTAATGGATGTCCTCCTGAGGGATATTCTGTGCAATTGGCGCGTCAGATCGTCAAAACCCCAAACTGTTTGGAGGACCCTTCCCACAATGCTCCAAATGTTCTCGACTGGGGACAGAAACGGCGACGTTTCTGGCCAATGTGGAGTTTGGTAAGCACGAAGGCAAGCAGTATGCGGGCGGTATTATCTTGTTGAAATGTAAGACCAGCATTGCGTGCCATGGGGGGCAACACAACGGGGCATAGAATATCGTCAGCGTATCGCTGTGTTGTCAAGGTACCATAGATGACAACCAAAGGGGCCCTCCTATGAAATATAATGGCACCCCAGAGCATCATTGCGTGTTGTCGGACCGTTTGGCAGACGACAGTCATGTTGGTTTTCCACCACTATCCGGAGTGTCTGACATCTTTGCTGGTCATCGAGACTCAGCACTGAAGACAACTCAACGCCAATCAGAGAGCTTCTAGGCCGAAGACGTGTCTGGGGACGCGCCAGACAGCGCAGATACC
Source organism: Schistocerca americana (assembly GCF_021461395.2). Lineage (NCBI taxonomy): Eukaryota > Metazoa > Arthropoda > Insecta > Orthoptera > Acrididae > Schistocerca > Schistocerca americana. Next base: position 616,671,739 of record NC_060120.1, read on the forward strand.
AACCTAACTGTCGCCTGTTACAAGGTCCAACAACCAGGAGCGGTGCTCTGAGGTGTCATTTCATTTCAAAGCAGGACCCCTTTGGTTGTGATCTGCAGCACCCTTACAAAACAGCGGTAGTCGACGATATTCTACGCCCTGTCTTGTTGCACTTCATGGCAAGCCATCCTGAGCTTATATTTCAGCAAGATAATGCGCGCCCACATACGCCTAGAGTAGCTACTGCATGTTCTCGTGCTTGCCAAACCCTACCTTGGCCAGCAGGGTTACCAGATGTCTCCCCAGTTGAGAACATTTGGAGCAATGTGCGCAAGACCCTCCAACGAGCTCGGAATTTTGACGATCTACCGTGCCAATTGGACAGAACCTGGCACGATATTCCTCAGAAGAACATTCAACAACTCTGTCAATCAGTGTCAAGCGTAATAACTGCTTGCACAACGGCCAGAAGTGGAGCAACGCGTTACTGAGTTGTTCAATTTATGAAGCTCGTTCTCTTGAATAAATCATCCAATTTTTCTGAAATTGAAATCATTTCTTTGTCTGTACATGAACATCCCATCTACCGATTTCCGTCCTATTCGGATAATTCCTTCCTCGTGCGTCTTTTTCTTTTGTCTCAGAGTGTAGAAGAAAAGATAATGCATTAGGTTTCTCGTTCAGAAATTACATTTGAATGTGGTTGCTTGTGAGAAGATCGTATTATCCATTAGTAAGAAGGACATATGTCTGCCAGCATGCGACGGAATTCGATAGCTGCAGGATCGTGGTCTATTGAGAGTGAGCTTTATCATTCTGTCGCTTTGGTCGAGATTCATTATTGGCGTGCGAAAATGAAATCGATGGATTCAAGAGGGCCAAAAAAAAAAAAAAAGGTTCAAATGGCTTTGAGCACTATGGGACTCAACATCTGAGAACATCAATCCCCTAGAACTTAGGACTACTTAAACCTAGCTAACCTAAGGTCATCACACTCATCCATGTCCGAGGCAGGAGACGGACCTGCGACCGTAGCGGTCGCGCGGTTCCAGACTGAAGCGCCTAGAACCGCTTGGCCACAACGGCCGGCCGAGAGGGCTATACTAAACCTATACAGGGACTGTGCCCATGCAACTAGCACCCGAGAAGCAGACATGTTTGATCAGTTGTGAAGGATCGTACATTCACGTCACATACCCTGAGTCAGTAAATGGGCTTGTTTGCAGTGAGACAAGTATCCACACAAAGAAAGTGACATCTGCAGCTCCACATCTTGTCAGCGCAACGACCAGTGATGCGGCTTGCCGTGATGCAGTAGCAGACTAAGGTCTGGTTCCCACAAGGACATTCCGTGCGGAAAAATTAGTGGTAGCGGCAAGGACGTCACGGAGAAACTGACAGTCTCAAGGCATGTGAACGGTAGTGATTAGGTTTGTGCAAGTTGAATTTTTCCATTGGACTCTTGATGCAAGGGTACTTCAAGACGCCAGTCATAGAACGTTCTTGCCCATAGCTACCATATGAATTCTCGACGAAGTGCTGGAGCGGACATGATGGGCACTATGAAATATTTCTCATACGATTCTGAAAAAAATTATCGTTAAAAGACACTGATTTTTGTGCATCTTATAACCTCAGATATTCGACTGCTGTTGGACTACATTTGTATTAGTTATTCGTCATAGTTATTGTGCTACATCGAAATTAAGTAACACTTTGCACAAAATTTTAAGAGCTTGCGGTGGTGAAAACACAGCTTTGCCTATGGTTCAGATTAGATTGTACATTGCTGTGTATGAAATGTAACTAACATATTGAAGTTGAACACACACCAAAAAAAGTTTTGCATCACCTCGGCTCCGAGAGTTCCAGAACGTGTACAGAAAACTGGAATAGCGATCAACATAAACATCATTTCCGCTCTTTTTACTGCTCATCAGAACCACGCATTGCATGTTGTACCACCATACAGCGAGACCTTCAGAGGTGGTGGTCCAGACTGCTGTACGCGCCGGTACCTCTAATGCCCAGTAGCACGTCCTCTTGCACTGATACATGTCTGTATTCGTCGTGGCATACTCTCTAAAAGTTCATCAAGGCACTGTTGGTCCAGATTGTCCCACTCTTCGACGGCGATTCGGCGTAGATCCCTCAGAGTGGTTGGTGGGTCATGTCGTCCATAAACAGCCCTTTTTAATCTATCCTAGGCATGTTCGATAGGGTTCATGACTGGAGAACATGCTGCCCTCTCTAGTCGAGCGATGTCGTTATCCTGAAGGAAGTCATTCACAAGATGTGCACGATAGGGGTGCGAATTGTCGTCCACGAAGACGAATGCCTCGCCAATATGCTGCCGATATGGTTGCCCTATCGGTCGGAGGATGGTATTCATGCGTCGTACAGCCGTTACAGCGCCTTCCATGACCACCAGTGGCGTTCGTCGGCCCCAAATAATGCCACCCGAAAACGCAGGGAACCACCACCTTGCTGCACTCGCTGGACAGTGTGTCTGAGGCGTTCAGCCTGACGGGGTTGCCTCCAAACACGTCTCCGACGAGTGTCTGATTGAAGGCATGTGCGACACTCATCGGTGAAGAGAACGTTATGCCAATCCTGAGCAGTCCATTCTGAATGTTGTTGGACCCATCTGTACCGCACTGCACGGTGTCGTGTTTGCAAAGATTGCCCTCGCCGTGGACGTCGGGAGTGAAGTTGCGCATCATGCAGCCTATTGCGCTCAGTTTGAATCGTAACGCGACGTCCTGTGGTTGCACGAAAAGCATTATTCAACATGGTGGGGTTGCTGTCAGGGTTCCTCCGAGCCATAATCCGTAGGTAGCGGTCATCCACTGCAGTAGTAGCGCTTGGGAGGCCTGAGCGAGACATGTCATCGACAGTTCCTGTCTCTGTTTATCTCCTCCGTGTCCGAACAACATCGCTTTGGTTCACTCCGAGACGCCTGGACATTTCTCTTGTTGAGAGCTCTTCCTGGCACAGAGTAACAATGCGGACGCGATCGAATTGACCGTCTAGGCACGGTTGAACTACAGACAACGCGAGCCATGTACCTCCTTCCTGGTGGTATGACTGTATGTAACTGATCGACTGTCGGACCTACTCCGTCTAATAGGTGCTGCTCATGCATGGTTGCTGGCCGGAGTGGCCGAGTGGTTCTAGGCGCTTAAGTCTGGAACCGCGCGACCGCTACGGTCGCAGGTTCGAATCCTGCCTCGGGCATCGATGTGTGTGATATCCTTAGGTTAGTTAGGTTTAAGTAGTTCTAAGTTCTAGGGGACTGATGACCTCAGAAGTTAAGTCCCATAGTGCTCAGAGCCATTTGAACCATGCATGGTTGTTTACATTTTTGGGCGGGTTTAGTGATATCTCTGAACAGTCAAAGGGACTGTGTCTGTGATACAATATCCACAATCAACATCTATCTTCAGGAGTTCTGGGAACCGGGGTGATGCAAAACTTTTTTTGATGTGTGTATTAAGGTTCTGAGTGGAGCAATTTCTATCTACACTCTAGAGATATTGATTTGTATGTATCGTTGAACGGTCTTTCACACTGTGCAGAGTTATCTCTGAGTGCAATGTGAATCACCTACTTGTCAACACTCGTTACATTATATATACAGTTCAAGATACTGAAACGAGTTTTTCAGAAATTGATAGCACGTAAAGCGGCACATATTTCGAACTATAAAATTATAATTCTTTCCTTGAGGGTCGATGTACTTGTTTAATATCTCGTCAAAGATGAATACAGTGGCATGGCACAGGTTAATATTCACGATATTCTATGTGGGCTAGTGAGCTTCAATTTAAGCTTTCTTGTTGTTATATCACAGGATGTAATCGTTAAGTAATTGTGACGGTGTGCTGAAGAGTTATGCCTCTGAATTTTTTATTCTGATTTCAATATCAGTTGAGGTATTAAATGTCATGCGTGTTACTCGGTCGACTTTCCAGCTTCACTGACAAGAGTTGCAACCCTCTGCCGATAGAGGGCTCCAAATCGTAGCGTGTAAAATGACAGTGTATAACATGAGTATATCTTTGCATTGTAAACAGCGTTCTGGAATCGAGTTTCCAACCAAAGAAGAGTTCGTCCATACATGGAGCACCCTCTCCTTCAGTAGGACAATGCCAGACCATACACAAGTACTTGTGTTCACTGACCCCCTGATCATCCTCCATACAGTCCCAAATTAATTCAATCCGATTTTCATCTGCATCTAAAGCTTAAAGAATACCCTCGAGGACTTCACTTTGATAGTGATGAAGTGGTGTAAGCAGAGGTGAGGTTGTGGCTTCGTCAACAATGTCAGACAGTCTACAGTGATGGTATCTCTTGCTAGAAGAAATGTGCTCGACTCCAGAGCGACTATTTTGAGAGATAAATATGTAGACACGAAGAACAAAGATTTAGAATGGTAATAAAGTTATTTCATCGAAAAAGCTTTAGGAGTTTTCACATAAGAAATTCGGAGGTATTATTTTTCAGCACAATCTCGTACAAGTTTTAATTATTGCAATTTACACAGACCTTTGATTTATTTACAATCTTTAGAACACTTTATGGTTACATGTAATAACATCAGTTTGACTGACAGTCTTTCCAGCATCGCTACAGAAATGGTGTTTATAGATAGGCATCTGAAAATTTAATTCAGTTTCTTTTATCGAAAGATCAGACTTCCATGATGGCTCCATCCTGTGATCTCAAGTACCAGGTAAAACTTCCTGTTATCTTCAGAATCCAGAAGTCCTAGAGAACAATGCGGCATGCTAGATGTTAGTTCCTACTGATCAAGGAATGGTTAGTAGGTATGTAAGGATATAGTTAGCCTAACTGTCCCCACTTCAACTGTAATCAAACGATTCTAGAGTTGGCACCTGATTGACGAAATATCGAATGTACTTTTGATTAATCTTCATGATCAAACAGATAACAATTAAAAGTTGTTTCTTACGAAATCATTGTGTCTTTTGATCGGTTTGCATGTGGGTGCATGATATTTTGAGTCGACAAAAAGAACACCTCTGCACAAAATACGTATGACAAATGGTTCAAATGGCTCTGAACACTATGGGATTTAACATCGGAGGACATCAGTCCCCTACAACTTAGAACTACTTAAACCTAAGGACATCACACACATCCATGCCCGAGGCAGGATTCGAACCTGCGACCGTAGCAGTCGCGCGGTTCCAGACTGAAACTGACAGCATTTGCGGAGCACTACATTACAATATTTTGCGGCTGATGACTGCTACACAGTCTGAGAACTGCCAGTGCATTCCAGTCATCGGCAGTATGTAATTAGTTATTGAGTGTTGGTTCACGAATTAATTGATGATAGAGGAAGTCGGACAGAGTTTGGACAGTCCTACGGTTACTGCTATAGATTGAAAAGTGATCAGCACAGCAATTCAACACAATCGTAAGCTGAGGATAACTAAAATACATTACAAGTTGACAAGGGCAACCTTTATGTGACGGTCAGGGTCAATTTATCGCGTACACAATGTATACAAGGGCATTGCATTGGCGGAGCTGTGATTTGTACTCAGGTGATTCATGTGTAAAGGTTTCCGACTTGATTATGGCCGCATGACGGGAATTATCTGACTTTGAAGACAGATTGGCAGTTGGATCTAGACGCATGGGACATTCTGTTTCAGAAACCGTTGTTGTTGTTGTGGTCTTCAGTCCTGATACTGGTTTGATGCAGCTCTCCATGCTACTCTATCCTGTGCAAGCTTCTTCATCTCCCAGTACCTACTGCAACCTACATCCTTCTGAATCTGCTTAGTGTATTCATCTCTTGGTCTCCCTCTACGATTTTTACCCTCCACACTGCCCTCCAATACTAAATTTGTGATCCCTTGACGCCTCAGAACATGTCCTACCAACCGATCCTTTCTTCTTGTCAAGTTGTGCCACAAATTCCTCTTCTCCCCAATCCTATTCAATACCTCCTCATTAGTTATGTGATCTACCCATCTAATCATCAGCATTCTTCTGTAGCACCACATTTCGAACGCTTCTATTCTCTTCTTGTCTAAACTATTTATCGTCCATGTTTCACTTCCATACATGGCTACACTCCATACAAATACTTTCAGAAACGACTTCCTGACACTTAAATCTATACTCGAAGTTAACAAATTTCTCTTCTTCAGAAACGCTTTCCTTCCCATTGCCAGTCTACATTTTATATCATCTCTACTTCGACCATCATCATTTATTTTGCTCCCCAAATAGCAAACCTCCTTTACTACTTTAAGTGTCTCATTTCCTAATCTAATTCCCTCGGCATCACCCGACTTAATTCGACTACATTCCATTATCCTCGTTTTGCTTTTGTTGATGTTCATCTTATACCCTCCTTTCAAGACACTATCCATTCCGTTCAACTGCTCTTCCAAGTCCTTTGCCGTCTCTGACAGGGTTACAATGTCATCGGCGAACCTCAATGTTTTTATTTCTTCCCCATGGATTTTAATACCTACTCCGAATTTTTCTTTTTTTTCCTTTACTGTTTGCTCAATATACAGATTGAATAACGTCTCACTCCCTTCCCAACCACTGCTTCCCTTTCATGTCCCTCGACTCTTACAACTGCCATCTGGTTTCTGTACAAATTGTAAATAGCGTTTCGCTCACTGTATTTTACCCCTGCCACCTTCAGAATTTGAAAGAGAGTATTCCACTCAACATTGTTGAAAGCTTTCTCTAAGTCTACAAATGCTAGAAACGTAGGTTTGCCTTTCCTTAATCTAGCTTCTAAGATAAGTCGTAGGGTCAGTATTGCCTCACGTGTTCCAATATTTCTACGGAATCCAAACTGATCTTCCCCTAGGTCGGCTTCTACTAGTTTTTCCATTCGTCTGTAAAGAATTCGCGTTAGTATTTTGCAGCTGTGACTTGTTAAACTGATAGTTCAGTAGTTTTCACATGTGTCAACACCTGCTTTCTTTGGGTTTGGAATTACTATATTCTTCTTGAAGTCTGAGGGTATTTCGCCTGTCTCACACATCGTGCTCACCAGATGGTAGAGTTTTGTCAGGACTGGCTCTCCCAAGGCCGTCAGTAGTTCTAATGGAATGTTGTCTGCTCCCGAGGCCTTGTTTCGACTTAGGTCTTTCAGTGCTCTGTCAAACTCTTCACGCAGTATCATATCTCCCATTTCATCTTCATCTACATCCTCTTCCATTTCCATAATATTGTCCTCAAGTACATCGCCCTTGTATAGACCCTCTATATACTCCTTCCACCGTTCTGCTTTCCCTTCTTTGCTTAGAACTGGGTTTCCATCTGAGCCCTTAATATTCATACAAGTGGTTCTCTTTTCTCCAAAGGTCTCTTTAATTTTCCTGTAGGCAGTATCTATCTTACCCTAGTGAGATAAGCCTCTACATCCTTACATTTATACTCTAGCCACCCCTGCTTAGCCATTTTGCACTTCCTGTCGATCTCATTTTTGAGACGTTCATATTCCTTTTTGCCTGCTTCATTTGCTGCATTTTTATATTTTCTCCTTTCATCAATTAAATTCAATATTTCTTCTGTTACCCAAGGGTTTCTACTAGCCCTCGTCTTTTTTCCTACTTGATCCTGTGCTGCCTTCACTACTTCATCCCTCAAAGCTACCCATTCTTCTTCTACTGTATTTCTTTCCCCCATTCCTGCCATTTGTTTCCTTACGCTCTCCCTGAAACTCTGTACAGCCTCTGATTTAGTCAGTTTATCCAGGTCCCATCTCCTTAAATTCCCACCTTTTCGCAGTTTCTTCAGTTTTCATCTACAGTTCATAACCAATAGATTGTGGTCAGAGTCCACATCTGCCCCTGGAAATGTCTTACAATTAAAACCTGGTTCCTAAATCTCTGTCTTACCATTATATAATCTATCTGATATCTGTCAGTATCTCCAGGCTTCTTCCATGTATACAACCTTCTTTGATGATTCTTGAACGAAGTGTTAGCTATGATTAAGTTGTGCTTTGCGCAAAATTCTACCAGGCGGCTTCCTCTTTCATTTCTTAGCCCCAATCCATATTCACCTACTACGTTTCCTTCTCTCCCTTTTCCTACTACTGAATTTCAGTCACCCATGACTATTAAATTTTCGGCTCCCTTCACTATCTGAACCGTTAGGGAATTCAATGTTCCGAGATCCACAGTGTCACGAGTGTACCTAGAATACCAGATTTCAGGCATTACCTCTCATCACGGACAAAGCAGTGCCCAACGACCTTCAGTTATCGATCGAGAGAATTGGAGTTTGCGTATAGTTGTTAGTGCTAACAGACAAGCAACACTGCGTGCGATAACCGCAGAAATCAGTGTGGACCATAGACAAAGTGTCCATCAGGGTAGAGTGGCGAAATTTGGCATTAATGGGTCATGGCAGCAGACGACCGATATGAGTGCCTTCGCTAACAGCACATCACATGCAGTGCCTCTCGTGGGCTCGTGACGACACCGATTGGATCCTAGACGACTGGAAAACCGCGTCCTGGTCATATGAAGCCCGATTTCATTTGGTAAGAGCCGGTGGTAGGGTCAGTGTGTGACACGGACTCCACGAATCCATGGACCCAAGTTGTCAACAATGGACTGTGTAAGCTGGTGGTGACTCCGCAATTGTGTGGGCAATTTGTACATGGAATGAACTGGGCCCTGTGGACCAACTGAACCGACCATTGACCGCAAATACTTGTGTTCGGCTAATTTGGAAACCATTGGCAGCTGTTCATGTTCATGTTTTCCAAAACAACGATGAACTTTTTATGTATGACTGCGCCAGCTCACGGGGCCACAGTTGTTTGTGAATGGTTTGGAGAACATTCTAGATAATTCGAGCGAATGATTTGGCGACTCAGATCGCCCAACTTGAATCCCATCGAATATTTACGGAACGTAATCGAGAGATAAATTCCTGCACGAGATCCGGCACCGGCAACACTTTCGCAATTATGGACGGCTACAGAGGCAGCATGGCTCAGTATTTCTGCGGGGGACTTCCATCGACTTGTTGAGTCCATGCCACGTAGGGCTGTTGCACTACAACGGGCAAAAGCAGGTCCGACACCATATTAAGAAGTATCCCATGGCTTTTGTCGCCTCCGTGTATAGAAGAATGGTAAAGATTAAATGGGCAGATTCTGTAACTAATGACTAATTACTGAATTATACTACAGAGAAAAGGAATTTATCGTACAACTTGACTAAAAGGAGGGATTGGTGATAGGACATATCCTAATACATCAAGGAATCGTTAAATTGTCAGTGGAAGGAAGTGTGGGAGTTAAAGATTATAGAGGAAGACGTAGGTTTGACTATTGTAAGCAGGTTTAAATGGATGTAGGTTGCATTAGTTTTTGAAGAGGTTTGCATACGATAGACTAGCGTGGGAAGATGCATCAAACGACTTTTCATACTTAAGAACACAAAAATAGATAGTGAGACGAATTGTCTTTCTGGTTATTACAATCTAGCACCACCTAGTAATATCTCTGAAACTTCCTGGCGGATTAAAATTGTGTGTCCGACTGGGATTCGAACCTGGGACGTTTGCCTTTCACAGTCAAGTGCTCTGTCGACTCAGGTATCCAAGCACACTACTCACGACTTGCCATCACAGCTTCACTTCCTCCAGTACCTCGTCACCTACCCTTCAGACTTCATACAAGTCGTCCTGCATACCTTGCGGGGCTAACACTCCTGGAAGAAAGGAGAGACTGTCACGTCACAACTCGCCAAAGACACGTTTGATAAAATTTGGCAGAGAACTAAAGAAGAATGTAATAACTTACACGTATTCGTCACGCAAGCTTAACGTCTACTCCACGTCCATCCCGGTGAGAGTAACACAGCGTTCTAAATTTCGCATCCCATACACCTCCATATCAGCTACAAATATCATGAATTCGTTCTAATACAACGTATTCACACAATAACGACATGTTAAAGTTAATTAATTGCCGTCATTCTTGGTCTTTGAAGTTTAATAGAATGAAATTCTTCGCACAGAGAGCTCGGAAATGTTTTAAGTGAGAGGGTGAGGTTTTCTGGAACAGTGCAGGTCAGCCACATTATGCTACTTTTACTAAGAAAGGAGCTGAAGCTTCACCGTGCCAGTGGAGTTCAGTCTCATATCTATCTCAATCACCGGATACTTTTATGAAATACGTCACTGCCAACTCTAATATACTGGCGTGTAAAAATTACGGACGGAAGTTAGCTTCCTCATGATGTATCACTGGCAGGTAACATAGCTCGATGAAACTTGCACCATAGTTAGAAACAACTGCGACAGTATAGTAAGGAAAGTATATGAGACGAACAGAAATGGCACTTTTATTCAAAGACAAAATTACACTGAACTCAACGCTATTTATGATGGTCCCATGGACATTACGAAAAGCAGGACATGATATGTCATCACCATGAAGGGCACTGAATCCTCTGCAACGTGCTTCCCCATTGGCCACAATGTTGGTGAGGAGTTCTTGTGACAGGGCGTTCCATTTCTCAGTCAGTGCGGTTGATAAGTGCTGAACAGTCGTCGGTGCATGTGGACGTGCTGCAATATGTCTCCCCAACGTATCCCACACGTTTTAAAATGGATTTAAGTCGGGGGAACGGCCAAACCAGTCCATTCGCCGAATATCTTCTCGTTCCAAGAGCTTCCCCACAGTTCATCTACATCTACATTTATACTCCGCAAGCCACCCAACGGTGTGTGGCGGAGGGCACTTTATGTGCCACTCTCATTACCTGCCTTTCCTGTTCCAGTCCCGTATGGTTCGCGGGAACAACGACTGCCGGAAAGCCTCCGTGCGCGCTCGAATCTTTCTAATTTTACATTCGTGATCTCCTCGGGAGGTATAAGTAGGGGGAAGCAATATATTCGATACCTCATCCAGAAACGCACCCTCTCGAAACTTGGACAGCAAGCTATACCGCGATGCAGAGCGCCTCTCTTGCAGAGTCTGCCACTTGAGTTTGCTAAACATCTCCGTAACGCTATCACGCTTACCAAATAACCCTGCGACGAAACGCGCCGCTCTTCTTTGGATCTTCTCTATCTCCTCTGTCAACCCGACCTGGTACGGATCCCACACTGATGAGCAATACTCAAGTATAGGTCGAACGAGTGTTTTGTAAGCCACCTCCTTTGTTGATGGACTACATTTTCTAAGGACTCTCCCAATGAATCTCAACCTGGCACCCGTCTTACCAACAATTAATTTTATATGATCATTCCACTTCAAATCGTTCCGCACGCATACTCCCAGATATTTTACAGAAGTAACTGCTACCAGTGTTTGTTCCGCTATCATATAATCATACAATAAAGGATCCTTCTTTCTATGTATTCGCAATACATTACATTTGCCTATGTTAAGGGTCAGTTGCCCCTCCCTGCACCAAGTGCCTATCCGTTGCATATCTTCCTGCATTTCGTTGCAATTTTCTGATGCTGCAACTTCTCTGTGTACTACAGGATCATCCGCGAAAAGCCGCATGGAACTGCCGACACTATATACTAGGTCATTTATATATATATGTATTGTGAAAAGCAGTGGTCCCATGACACTCCCCTGTGGCACGCCAGAGGTTACTTTAACGTAGGTAGACGTCTCTCCATTGAGAACAACATGCTGTGTTCTGTTTGCTAAAAACTCTTCAATCCAGCCACACAGCTGGTCTGATATTCCGTAGGCTCTTACTTTATCAGGCGACAGTGCGGAACTGTATCTAATTCCTTCCGGAAGTCAAGAAAAATGGCATCTACCTGGGAGCCTGTATCTAATATTTTCTGGGTCTCATGAACAAATAAAGCCAGTTGGGTCTTCCACGATCGCTGTTTCCGGAATCCATGTTGATTCTTACAGAGTAGATTCTGGGTTTCCAGGAATGACACGATATGCGAACAAAAAACATGTTCTAAAATTCTACAACAGATCGATGTCAGAGATATAGGCCTATAGTTTTACGCATCTGCTCGACGACTCTTCTTGAAAACTAGAACTACCTGTGCACTTTTCCAATCATATGGAACCTTCCGTTCCTCTAGAGACTTGCGGTACACGGCTGTTAGAAGGTGGGCAAGTTCTTTCGCGTACTCTGTGTAGAATAGAAATTGGTATCCCGTCAGGTCCAGTGGACGTTCCTCTGTTGAGAGATTTCAGTTGCTTTTCTATTCCTTGGACTCTTATTTCGATGTCAGCCATTTATTCTTTCGTGCGAGGATTTAGAGAAGGGAACTGCAATGCGGTCTTCCTCTGTGAAACAGCTTTGGAAAAAGATGTTTAATATTTCAGCTTTACGCGTGTCATCCTCTGTTTCAATGTCATCATCATCCCGTAGTGTCTGGATATGCTGTTTCGAGCCACTTACTGATTTAACGTAAGACCAGAACTTCCTAGGATTTTCTGTCAAGTCGGTACATAGAATTTTACTTTCGAATTCACTGAACGCTTCACGCATAGCCCTCCTAACGCTAACTTTGACATCGTTTAGCTTCTGTTCGTCTGAGAGGTTTTGACTGCGTTTAAATTTACAGTGAAGCTCTCTTTGCTTTCGCAGTAGTTTCCTAACTTTGTTGTTGAACCACGGTGGGTTTTTCCCGTCCCTCACAGTTTTACTCGGCACGTACCTGTCTAAAACGCATTTTACGATTGCCTTGAACTTTTTCCATAAACACTCAACATTGTCAGTGTCGGAACAGAACAGTTGTGTGCGGTCATCCATAAAAATAGAGATGGGACCGAATGCGCCCGTGAAAAGATTCACGGGCACAGTGTCACAATTACGTTAACCTGTGAGTGTAATATGTTCAAAGATTTGGAGGTCAGTATGTTCATGCAACGTTATACCTTCTCACGCCATAACACCTGGACCATCAAAACGATCATGTTCGACAATGCTGGACGTAGCCTCATACGGTGAGACGTGGCAAAACATGACGCACGCGAGAACATTGTCGAACGTGATCGTTTTGGCGCTCCAGATGTGGTGAGGGAAGGCATAATGTTGGATGGGCGTACTGATCTCCAAATTTTTGAACGTATTATACTCACAGGTCAACGTAATTGACAGTGTTCCGCTTCTCCATGAGAGTCTCTCCAGTGGTGCATTCCCGGCCCTGACGTCATTTTTATGGGTAACATCGCGCGACCTCGTGGATCTACGCAGGTGGAGGAACTCTTGGAGCGAGGGGATATTCGGCGAATGGACTGACCTGCCCGTTCCTCCGACTTAAATCGCATCGAGCACCTGAGGAATGCGTTGGAAAGGCGTATTGCAACACGTCCATATGCTCCAATATGCTCCAATCACCATTTAGCAGTTGTCAACCGCGTGGAGGAATGGAACGCCCTACCACGAGGACTATTTACCAATCTTGCGGCCAGCATGGGAGCACGTTGCAGAGTAGGCATTACCGTCTGTAGTGATCACACACCCTATTACGAACCATGACACGCCTTTTGTAGTGTCCTAGGTGTAATCTCCCCCTCCCACAATTTGCTGATGTCACTGCTTTTTTCGATGGTATGGTCTCCTTTTTCCAAAAATATTACAGGAATAAGATTTACAATAAACTTTTTACTTATCTTCTTTTTCGTAGTTCGCTCCAGTTCATGTCTAGGAGTTGATTCTTGACGCTGAAATAATTTGACATTATATGGTCTCGTGGTTCCAATTGACATAATTAATTTTGAAGTAAAGCTGTGCAGATTTTTGTTTTCACTGTACTTTATTCTCTCACATTTTTTATATCACACTGTCCTTTGCATTTTCATATTAACAAAGCCGAAATTACATTGTTCTTCCTAAACACAAAACACGTCCGAACACATCAGAGGCATGCCCACTACTATTTCACTCTGCGGTAATAGCAATATTCAAAAGGGTTTACAAATGTTCTTGTGCTAAATCTACGGTGCAAGAACCAACTCATTTTGCCAAATTTTTTATTAAGGAAACTACAATAAACCACCAACAGTAGCACACTCTTCAGAACCAACAAAACAATAATGATGCCTTCTGCAAATAAAGCAAATAACAACTAATTCCTTTATAGGAATTCGGCTCTATACCGCACAACTGTTCCACGTCGAAGCTGGCTATTAGCAGCTGGTAGATAGCCTATCACGACGGAGGCGACGTCTCAAAATCGTTGAGGAAGAGGATGGTCGAGGTGGCACACCACTGTACCGGCCGATCTTCTCCGCACTCGGCGAATCGGGAACCGCCTGTGGAACAGTCGGGTGCTGCCTTGCCTAGCCCCAGGCGGACGACATTTCCGGGACTATCCGCACACGCGTGATCGCCAAGAAATAGTTCGTTGATCGTCGCGCACGCTTCCTCTGCTGTTGGTTGATGCCATCTGATGGACGTTGGCCTTGCCTACGTGTTTGTTGTCAATTGTGTTACTTGCTTGTAAACACTCTTGCGTCGGCCAGACTTTGCAGCGGAGTCGGCAACCCGCGTCGTTGGTTTGTCTGCGGAGTTGCCGCTGCAGTAGGCGTTTGTGGTGACTGCAGCATCTTCTAAATGAATTTCTGTCAATTTGTATTATTATTTTATAAATGAATCCAGAAATAAACGTAGTACATAGTGTCAGATTGCGTAATTGATAACCGAAATTTTAAGTGTACCAAATATTTCGTAATTTCAAATGTTTCCAAAAAAAAAAAAAAAAAAAAAAAAAAAAAAAAAAAAAAAAAAAATTCAACTGTACATTCAGAGCTAGTACATATCGATTATAACAAAGAAAATAAAGTAATTTCTTTTTATAGATTTTAGCTTGAAATATAACACCTTGTGTACAAAATCACATGTTTTTAGAAAAACAGCTTAGATAATACTGACCTGTTCAAAATTCGAAAATTAGTTCTGGTATCGACTACTTTTATTGATGGAAAGTAGTGACAGAGAAGGGTGTCCGTTTACAAGGGGACCATGTTGAATCCCGGTGACTTCAGTGTAATTACTGTCCTTGAATAGAAGTGTATTTCTGTTCATCTCATTGTGTATTTCTTTCAGTTACGTTCTGTACTATACTGTAGTACTTGTTTCTATGTGTGGTGCTAGTGTGATCGACCTGTATTACTTGGCAGTGATACATCATGTGAAAGCTACTATAGTCCTTATGTTCCACAGTTTTGCACACTAGTGCGTGTTGCTATACTTCTTTCTTTTGCGAACTGCTGAATTCTGTAAAAAAGTATAGTGCCTCATATATAAACAATAGTTGCTTCAGGATCGCCATAAACACAAAAGTTATGAATATTACATTAAAATGCACGCCAATCACTATAGGAACACTCCGAAAGTTTGTATTCATTATTTGATTCTGCACGTGGACCTTTCTCGAAAAATGTTATTATTTAGCGCTCTCGGATACTTTTAGTGCTCAGTATTGAATGCGGTGCATGCTTATTGATTGGCGTGCTGACGGGAGTCGCGTGCGCTTTCGCGACAGATAACAGATCGCCCTGCCGCTGTGGGAACGCTTTTAAAAGCAACAGCGGCGCGGAACGCAACAGATACTTCTGCAGTCATTCTTTGATACATAAAGTACTAAACTTTCAGATTAATATTCAACACTGCGCACATGTCCATCCAGTCATCGAGTTTACTCGATTCAACACATAAACAAGTTCTCAAACACACACGAGGCCGTTTACATTTTTGTCTGGGACTTAATGTCACAGAAATAAATAAAAAGAATAGTTCAACGAAAGTTTTTGAGAGCTTCCCCTTGGTTGGATGGCAAATACTGAAACTGCAAATCTCTTCCCACATATTCCCAATTAAGGCTCTTCCCGCTCCGTTATTAGTTCGTCTAGTATTTGGCTGGAAAACTGGTTTCCGTAATTTGTGACATCTGGGATAGCCAGCTCTACCGTTCGGGATAGTGAGTGAAATGTATTTAAAAGTTGTCTTCAGCGGTGAATGTGAAATGGTTTCACATTTCAAGATAGAAGTTGGTGCTCTTTTCTTTCACAGAATTCTGTATTACGCACACCTACTGGTCTGGTAAGCTATACTCAAGATTCGTGTACTGCAGCATACCTGATCTACCGAATCCTTCTTGGCACTTAGAGGCACTAGATTCCGTACACCACAATATTTCAGTTCAATGAAGTAACAATAATGCGTTATCTAATGTATACAGTGTTACCTATACATGAGGATAACTGCTGATGAAATCTTGAGTTCTTAGACAAGAGATGCAATGCGTGATTCCTTCAATGACTAGCTTAGCAGAATATTGTCAAGCGGTCTTTCACAGAACCCAAAGAAATTCTTGTTGTTTGTAAAGGCTGTTTGTGGCACCAAATTCAGTGTCCAGTCCCTAGCGAATGAGAGAGAAACTGAAACTGAGGGTAGCACAGCAAAAGCTTAAGTGCTTTACTCCGTTTTCAAACGTTCCTTGACAAAGGAAAAACGCAGGAGAATTGCCCCAATTTAATCCTAGTATCACTGAAAAGATAAATGAAATAAGTATTAGTGTCAGCGGTGTAGAGAAGCAGCTCAAATCATTAAAATTGAACAAAGCTCCAGGCCCCTATGGAATCCCTGTCAGATTCTATACTGAATTTGCGACTGAGTTAGCCCCTCTCCTCACTGCCGGCCGAAGTGACCGTGCGGTTAAAGGCGCTGCAGTCTGGAACCGCAAGACCGCTACGGTCGCAGGTTCGAATCCTGCCTCGGGCATGGATGTTTGTGATGTCCTTAGGTTAGTTAGGTTTAACTAGTTCTAAGTTCTAGGGGACTAATGACCTCAGCAGTTGAGTCCCATAGTGCTCAGAGCCATTTTTGAACCTCTCCTCACTATAGTCTACCGTAGATCCCTCAAACAAAAAACCGTGCCCAGTTCTTGGAAAAAGACACAGGTCACATACGTCTACAAGAAGGGTAGCAGAAGTGATCCACAAAACTACCGTCCAATATCCCTGAGATCGATTTGTTGTAGAATCTCAGGACATACTCTGAGCTCAAACATAATGAGGCATCTTGAACAGAATGACCATCTAAATGCCAACCAGCATGGATTTCGAAAACATCGATCTCGTGAAACCCAACTCGTACTTTTCTCACATGTCATACTGAAAGCTTTGGATCAAGGCAACCATGTAGGTGCAGTATTTATTGATTTCCGAAAAGTATTTGACTCAGTACCACATCTACACTTATTACCAAAAGTGCGATCATATGGGATGTCAAGTGAAATTTGTGACTGGATTGAGGACTTTTTGGTAGGGAAAACACAACAAGTCATCTTGGATGGAGAGTCATCGTCAGATGTAGCAGTAACTTCGGGTGTGCCCCAGGAAAGTGTGTTGGGACTCTTGCTGTTCATATTGTATATTAACGATCTAGCAGACAATTTTAACAGTGAAACCAGGCTTTTTGCAGATTATACAGTTATCTATAATGAAGTACAATCTGAAATAAGCTGCATAAATATTCAGTCAGATCTTGATAAGAATTCCATATGGTGCAGAGATAGGCAATTTGCTCTCTAAATGTTCAGTGACGTAAAATTTTGCACCCCACAAAACAAAAAAGCGTAGTACCCTATGACTATAATATCAATGAGTCACTGTTGGAATCGGCTAACTCATACAATTACCAGGTTGTAACACTTTGCAGGGTTATGGAATGGAATCATCACATAGATTCAGTCGTGGGTGAAGCAGGTGGTAGACTTCGGTTTATTTGCAGAATACTGGGGAAGTGCAATCTACATCTACATCTACATCTATACTCCGCGAGCCACCTTACGGTGTGTGGCGGAGGGTACTTATTGTACCACTATCTGATCCCCCCTTCCCTGTTCCATTCACGAATTGTGCGTGGGAAGAACGACTGCTTGTAAGTCTCCGTATTTGCTCTAATTTCTCGGATCTTTTCGTTGTGATCATTACGCGAGATATATGTGGGCGGTAGTAATATGTTGCCCATCTCTTCCCGGAATGTGCAATCAGTCTACAAAGGAGATTGCTTACAAATCACTAGTGCAATCCACGTAGAATATTGCTCAAGTGTGTGGGAGCCGTACCAGATAGGACAGACAGAGGATGTTTAATGCATATACAGAGAATGGCAGCACGAATGGTCACTGGTTTGTTTAATCAGTAGAAGAGTGATGCAGAGATACTGAACGAACTGAACTGGAAGACTCATGAAAATAGACGTAATCTATCCGTAGAAAGCTTACTAACAAAGTTATAAGAACCGGCTCTAAATGCTGACTCTAGGAATATACTACAAGCCCCTACGTATAGCTCACACAGGGGTCGTGAGGATAAGGTTAGAATAATTACTGCATGCACAGAGGCATTCAATCAATCATTCTTCCCACGCTCCATATGTGAATGGAACAGAAGGAAGCCCTAATAACTTGTACAATGGGACGTACCTTCTACCATGCACATCACGGTTTTTTTTGCAGAGTACAGACGTAGGTGTAGATGTAAAGCGTCGTCTCGAAGCGACGTTTCGACGAGTTCCCTCTTGTCATCTTCAGATAAAAACTCTAGGCAACTCGTTGAAACGTTGCTTCAAGATGAGGTTGTCACTTGTCTGAAATCAGAGAAGTGTTACACTGACGTCTTTTCACCCATGTCTCTGCATTGCCACTAAGACTTTCCCTTTCTGTTCAAAAACAAATCATAATTCTACATTTTCCCTCGTGAAAACGTGTGTCTAAGAGCTAGATGTCCTTCATTGAAATAAGCCGTGTCTTCTGGGCCATGCCAGATGGCGAACACCTCAGGAGTCGCCACAAGTCTTGCCTGGGTAAGGGTTTGGCAAACAGGTTTTCCGACCTAACTTCTGGTGAGCGACTATAACCGCTTCAGCGACCACCATACGTCACGGCTGTGGTGCACTATATGCCAGAGCGAATGGGAACATTGACAATGCTCGGAGCCAGGGGATCGTACAGGTCTCTATTTAAGAAAGAACCATGGTTTTAGCGTTGATCTGAGTTAACTGCTCGGGAAAACGCATTTTTGGAGTCAAATTGTGCAACCTTCACGGAGGAGATGAAAATTCAAGACATTAGTAGTACTTATTTTGAGATAAAGAAGCTATAAACTATTCAAAAACAGCCCACATTCATCTCGTCATTCGCTTCTATAGCCAAATTGATGTATCGGAAAATGAGTGTTTGCAGAGACTGCAGCTGTTAAAATAAGTGCGTATGCATTGGTGGACTTACATCTAGATTAGTAGTCACCAGGTCATCAACACACACTGATAAGCCAAAACATTATGATCACTGTCTGCCGCGGGACTGAATGCAGCCTGATTTCATCGCGGGACAGTGACGCGGTAAGGACAGTATTTAACCAGAGCAGAGACGAATGGGGTCTCATACCACTCATACCAGCGACGATGCGCGTCGCGAAAGGGGAAATGACAAGCGAGTTTTAAAATGGCCGCCTCTGAACGAGCATTTCGGGAACGGCGGTAAAGAATCGTGTGCCACTGTTCTGAGAATTATGGAAAGAACGGCGAAACCGCGAGTGGGCGACGAGATGGTGAACTTCCATGTCTCATCACGAACCTGGAGGTCAAAGGGTTGCTCGCTCTGTGAAGCAGGATATGCGGCAATCTTTGGCACATCTGACAACAATGTACAATGCTGGAGCAGGAACTAGTGCCAGAATGAGAGTTTCGCTCTGCAGCGGAGTGTGTGCTGATATGAAGCTTCCTGGCAGATTAAAACTGTGTGCCGGACCGAGACTCGAACTCGGGACCTTTGCCTATCGCGGGCAAGTGCTCTACCACTAGAGCACTTGCCATCGAAAGGCAAAGGTCCCGATTTCGAGTCTCGGTCCGGCACACAGTTTTAATCTGCCAGGAAGTTTCAGGAACAAGTGGTTAGGAACACACAGTCCAAGCACATTCTTCAATATGGTTTGTCGCAGCAGACAACCCATACATATTCCCTTATTGACCTAACGACATTGTCCATTATGACTGCATTGCGCACAGGACACTTGAGATTAGACTACAGATCAGTGTAAAGTGTCGCCTGGTCCGATGAACGACGTTTCTTACTGCACTAGGTCTATGGTCATGTCTGGATACGCCGTCATCCAGGGGAATGTCTGGTTGGAACATGCAACATACACCGGACACATGCTGGTGGGGGCTGTGCTATACGTGGGGGACATTCACTGGGGCTCCCAACGGGACCCATGGTATCCTCTAGGCGGATAACTGTCCATGTCACAAGGCTAGTATTGTGGAGTAGTGGTTTGAGGAACCTGGTAGTGAACTCAGTCACGTCTTGGTCAACATCGCCTGATATGAACTCGAGGGAACATATCTGGGACACAAATGTCGTCAGTTCTGCGCCCACAAACCACTGGACCGTATTTTAAGGTACCTGCGTGACCTGCGCATAAACATCTGGTGCCAAATACTTCCCGAAACCTACCGAGGACTTTTCGAATGCATACCACACAGAATTGTTGTTGCACTGCATCCCAGTGATGGGCCAACATACTATTAAGCAGGTGGGCGTAATGTTCGGGCTCATGAGTGTAGGATATAGGCAATTGTACATCTCAGACCACCCACTTTTCCCTTCAGTCTGACCGAGAACAATCAGAGTGTATGCCCAAATATGAAATCACCTTTATATTCGTCGGAGGGAAAAGGGTTGATAAACACAACTGCTAAAAGAAAGATTTCGAAGCCCTCAGATCTCGTTGCACTGGTTCTATGTTTCGAACCAGAGATTGAGCCAAGCACAAATGAAATATATACGGAAAAGTGTTCTAAGGTGCTAGCAACCTCTCCAACAATCCTACAACTGTCGCTGCATTTCCGCTTCTACAGAAAGATTAGGAGGGACAAAATAAATCCTCGTTGTATAGTGGAATAAATGGTTTCACGCCATGTGAATGAACTGACACTTCTCACAAATGATAGAACTTCGTGCTTTTGTTCACGACAAAATCATTTTAAATATTTCATACCCCTATTTTAAGGGATTTTACTCTTCAGAGGAAGGGTGAACTTTGGAGGGGGGGCAGGGTTCTTCATTTGGGCCAGTCCATTGTACTCGATGCATAACGTCTCTCTCTTCTTACCTTCAGCAGCAATCTGCAAACACTGGCTTCCACAGGGCATCAGATGATAACTATTCCCTTCTGTGTACCTGTAAGGAACAAACTGGGCAGGCGGTTCCCACTAATCTCATCACACTTTTCTCCCACTCGTTTCTGGTCTATGGGGATTTTAATGCGCTCTATGTGCCTTGGGGATTCTTACTGCCACGTGCCAACAGGGTAGAGTAATTGACATGGTCTTTCCACCAAAACATGGAACAGAGCACACACCTCAGCATTGTTACAGTGTCATTTTCCGCCATCAGTCTTAGCTTCTTTCTATTAGCTACAGCTGTACTTTGCAAACAACTGTGAAGTACATGGCACGGGGTGCTGCACACTGCACCACTAATTAGTCTTTCTTTCCACTTCGTGGAGTGTGGGAAAGATTGCTTGAACGCTTCTGTTCACGCTGTAGCTAGTCTACTATTGGATTAGAAATTCCTACAGGAGTGATACGTAATATTCCTGTATTACATATGTGTTCAAGGGCCTACCAGTTCAGGTTTTTCAGTGTCTCCTTGGCGCTGTCCCATTGGTAGAACTAATCTATAATCATTTGTGTTGCCCTTCTTTGTGTACACTGACCAGCCGGATCACTATGACCACCCACCATGTAGCCAGTATGTTCGCCTTTGGCAGGTATAACAGCGGAGATGCGTCGAATCATGAAAGCAATGAGGCCTTGGTAGGTCGCTGGAGATAGTTGACACCATATCTGCACATACAAGTCACCTAATTCCCGTAAATTCCGGGGAGGCGGGTGATGAGGTCTGACGCCATGTTCAATCACATTCCAGATTTGTTCATTCAGATCTGGTGAACTGTGGGACCAGCACATCAACTGGAGATGACCAGTTTGTTCCTCGAATCACTAAATCACACTCCTGGCCTTGTGACATGGCGCATTATCTTACTGAGAAATGCCACTGCCATCGGGAAATATGATCGTCATGAAGGGGTGTACGTGGTCTGCAACCAGCGTACGATACTCCTTGGCCATCATGGTGACTTGTAGGAGCTTCACTTGACCCATGGATGCCCATGTGAATGATCCCCAGAGCATAATGGAGCCGCCACCAGCTTGTCTCCGTTCCGCAGTACAAGTCAAGGAGCTATTTCCCTGGAAGACGATGGATTCGCGCCCTTCCATCGGCATGATGAAGGAGGTATTAGGATTTATCAGACGATGCAGTGCTCTGCCAGTGCGCCACCGTTCAGTGTCGATGGTCATGAGCCCATTTCAGTCGTAGTTACCAATATCGTGGTGCTAACATCGGCCCATGCATGGGTCGTCGGCTGTTGTGGTCCATCATTAGGAGTGTTCGGTGCACTGTTTGTTCAGACACACTTGTACTCTGCCCACCGTTAAAGTCTGATGTTAGTTCCGCGACAGTTTGCCACCTGTCTTGTGTTACCAGTCTGCCCAGTCCACGATGTCCAATATCTGTAATGAGGGGTGGCCGCCCAACCCCAAGATGTCTGGAGATGGTATCACCATGGTTTCGCCACGTGCAGAAGACACCACAACACTCCTCGAACACGTGAGAAGTCGTGCTGTTTTCGAAATGCTCGTGCCGAACCTCCAGGCCATCGCAATCTGCCCTTGGCAATCTCAGATTAATCGCGCGCCTTCCCCATTCTACACACTCATCGATACTGCATACACCGTGCGTGTGTCTGACGAGCAATCATATCTCACCAGGTGACGCTGCTATCGCATGGACGAATTTATATCGATAGTAGGACGGTGCCCATAATGTTCTGGTTGACCAGAGTATGTTAAATATCCCCAGTTAGTCGTATTTTGTGCCGGCCCCACACACTTGCACTATTCTAGAATGGGTTGCATAACTGTTTCGTAAGCAATATCTTGTGTGGACTCATTGCATTTCCCTAGTATTCTAACAATAAATCGAAGTCTGTCGCCTTCTTTTCTGCGACTGAGCTTATATGATCCTTCTATTTCATATTCCTACAAAATGTTAGACCCAAGTATTTGTAGGAGTTGACCGATTACAACTGTGACTCACTGATACTGTAGTAGTAGGATAATACTAAATTTCGTTTTGTACACTCTCTTTACATCACACACATTTCTGCAGGGGAAATGGTCAGCAGATTGTGTTCCAATATAGAAACCAACGTACTGTTTTAAACATGACGATATAATGGATATATTTGACTAGTAGTGGTACAGGGTACCCTCCGTCACGCACCATACCGTGGCTTGTGGTGTACCTATGTAGATGTAGATTTTAGTATATTGCTATGGTGATTTCCTTCCTAGCAGAGTCAGCGCAACTAGTGAGCACTGTTCTTGGTTTGTTTCAGGGTTTCCTGTATGTAGCGATGCTACTGCTATCTGCGGCGGCAGTCTCAGGAGAGACCACCACAGCACCCTCCCACCGCTGCCCGCAGGCTTGTGACTGCTCATCAGACGATGGTACACATGTTAGAGTAAGTCTGGAACAACGCTATGCCGTACAGAATACTGGTACCCACGGAAATACAGTTAGAAACATATATGGTAACTGTGTGCAGTAAACGCTTCATTATGTCGGCGTGATTTCACGTTAGCCTTCTGTGTTCCAAGATCCCACGTTTACTATACGTATATAGTAGTTAGGTAGCACTTTAAGAAGTAGATTGTAACGCAAGTAACTGAAAACTGAGTCACGGGTAAGTTCACTATACGTCTTACGGAAAACTTATTCTAGTTTCCAGAATAGATCTTTCACTGTGCAAAAGAGTGTGCGCCAATTTGAAATTTCCTGTCAGATAAAAACTGTTTGCCTAAGGGGGACTGGGTAGGAGCACTGCCCGAGACTGGCATGGTTTCAGGTTCGACTGCCAGTCCGATACTCAGCTGTTATCTGCCAGGAAGTTTCATATTCTCGTGCAACTGCAATAAAAAACAGTGAACGTATATATATATATATATATATATATATATATATATATATATACATACTTCCTACTTTCAATTGCAATCAAGACTATAATAAGATTGGCAAAGGTAATGTTAATCAGAACACTAGGAGGAGATGTGGTCTAAATAACAATAGGTTTATTCATTCTTAACATCACAAGACAGAAAAATGGCCCAAGAAACGTCACACACACATTTTTATTTGTCTAATATGCGGTCTATGGTAAACAAAGTGATCAGCTGGGGATCCTCACAAGACCCTAACCAGAGCTAATCGCTTTACCTGACTTCATACATGTGAATCCGTTGTATGACCCAAAAACTACGCTACTATCAAGCATCTATACTCTACTATTCCATAAAGAAAAATATGGTTCCAAAGAACAGGATGCTGAGAACCATATATTGGAGCCCCATGGAGTAGCAGCGAATACTGTACCCTTCTGCAGGTCAGGGCAGCACATTACGATGCGCTCGGCGACTGGAGTCATGGACGGCAGCAGTCTGTTATTAATGGCGTGCGCCCGCAAAAATGCAAGTACGTGGTCTCGCTTTCAGCTAATTCGGAAGGCAGATACTTCCCTATGAGCCTCTGAAACCCCAGTGCATTCCAGTGTGCAGGTGGACCCATTTGCTGGTCTGCCAAACCAATTTGACTCCGTGCCATGACTATGCGTGACAGAATTTGTCAAATGTTTAGACGGCTACCTCAAATATGTACACCCACACATCACTCGTTCTGTGCGTGATGCTAGAAGCAGTACCTCTGACGGTTCAAATGGTAACCGGAACAGGCTCTAAGTGGCACAGGCTCTAAGTGACACACTAGCAAAGGACACAAGCCTCACCATTTAGGTAAAGGCCTGCAGTTCTTTCCTGCCAGTACAAGAGTGTCCTCTTCTCTTTCTCTCAGCTTTCCTTGCCAGCTTGATAGCATAGCACATTTACATCTTAGACTACTCCCACTTTATCACAAGCCAATCACGAGTTGGAGCGCGGTATTAGAAGCTGGGAGACCGCCCCTTGCTCTGCATACCCAGATTTGACCAACCAGCGACTTTAAAAATTAATTGGGAGAAAAGGATAGAAGATCGTGACCTCTTTCCATGCGTTTGTGCTGTGTTTTTGCTAAAAGCATGACGTGGATGGAACCACAGCCCTCCATAAAAAGATCGTTATCTCCGCCGTTGCGTCCATTTCGAACTTTCCAAAGAACAGCCATAGACTTGCTAACAGCCTCATGCCTTCACAAATACGTTTTGTAGCAGAGCTGGACGTCTGGGCGCCACTGACCTGTCCCACGGAAATTCGCAGAAACACACAGTCTTCTCATCGGCTTCCTGCCTAACAAGAGCCCATCCTCTGCTTTATTGCCGGTCATCAATGCTCTGCCCATAGCAACGGCGACTCCTCCTCGGCGCTAGTCAGCCCACCTGGACGTGGCCACTGATTGACCGGCGCCATCAAACATTTCTGCACAATGAGACGGAGGAACTGGGCAGTGTGCAAATATTTTCACCCAGGTTCCGCAGAAATAACGCTCCCCTCGGCCCTCAGCTGCTGTATGCCTTTACTGCAGTCGTTTAAATCGGCACCCTCTTCCTTTGAACGGAGTTAAAGCTTACTACTATTCCTTCACTAGAGCACACAAGTAAGAGCGTTAACTACTACCAACCATTTCATCATATGAAACAAGTCAGATCGTATCCAGGTATAACAAAAAAGTAATAAAGATCATCTTCTCTAAGAACATTAAGAAGTGTAACATATCAGAAGTGAGAGTGCTCTGCAATCTCTCAGTAGTATCCCAGTGAAATTCAAGTGTGTACATACATAATTCTCTTCACAGATAATCTGTTCATATTACCACTGTTTAATTTTTAAGACAAATGTCGTATTAAACCACATATCCTTGAATAAGAATTACCATAATTGATAGGCATCACCTGAAAATGTGGCATCTATTTTAGGCGAAATTAGGTTATATTTTCGGTTAAATTAGCATCTACTTTTTTGGAAATCATTAGACAGAAATTTAAGAGAATGTGCACTGTTAGTGCTCAGAGTTGTATTGTAGTTGTACAAGATATGCTGTCTTCCGATCACCCTCTGTACCGGGTGATTCAAAACGAAAGAAGACGTTTCAGTTGTTTATTACATACTGTAAAAGATAGCAAACCATGGAGCTTGTCAGTGAATAAGGAAGGTTCTATGTTTTGATAACGCTGCGCTGTTATTTGTTTGTGCCAACATGGCAACTACACCACAATAGAAATTTTTCGTATGTTGTAATTTGCATGACGTCAAGCCATTGTTAATGTCCAAAGTGCACGCCGCCATCAATTCAGGAACAACCTGCCTCTGCAAAAGCAGATTTATGACTGGCATACAACATTCTTGGGAGTTGGTTGCATATACAAAGGGAAAAGCAGTTGTCGGCCATGCATGTATGATGAAATGTCGAGGATATCCGATATGTATTCTTAAGGAGCCTTCTGAAGTCCACAAGACAGGCAGGCTAAAATTATCGGCTTCCTCGAACAACTATGTTGTGTGTTCTGAAACAAAGTCGTCGCTCCGGTATTGAGCAGAGATGTCATGGGCATACCCGGAGTTCAGAGGAGCATTGCACAGCGCGACAGGTATGGGAGATCGGCGTTCAGTCGAGCCTACTCGGCCGACAGCCCCATCCACCCTCTCAATTACGTCGACTGGCCATATTTGTGTGGCAGACTGCCATTCCGAGGAGCCTGCTCCCCCACCCCCCACCAGCCACTTACAAAACCTGACCTCCGTCCATTGACTCAGAGATGGAAGACGAGTATGACAAGACGACATGCTGATGCATGATGCACCTGTCACGTCACTCCCAACAGAAGAGTGGACGCGCGGGAAGATGGCCAGCATGCTGTTCCGCTCGATGGCGGATGGCAAAAAGGGTCGGGAACTGGAACGCATACTGGCATCAGAAAGGGGCCCAAGAAGAAGAGTCACCTCGTTGTCTCTACCATTGGTGGCAGAAGGCGCACCATTGCCGATGACAGCGTGGCAGAGCTCGCCTGTATCATTATCACATCTCGACAGGCTGCCAGGAACAGCATGACGTCCTCCCCACTACCCACAACGACTGCCAACCACTTCAAAGTGCCGGACGATGCCCAGATGGTAGTCACCACCCACGCAGCAGGAGACCACGGCCGCTGCTCAAGGAGACGACTCTGCAGAAGAAGATGCGGCCGACTCCCGATCGGCAACCACAGCAGGTCGGTCGCAGCGAAGGCTATTGCGTATAGTCTTCGAGGTGGCAGAAGATTAAAAGGGGCTCGTACAGAGTCTGAAGCAGAGTGCCACCATAGGCTACCCTTGGGGGCTGCAGGAGGCAACCTCGTGCATGCGCAAGCTGTGAGCGCAGAAGCTTTAATTAAGGTGATTGGCGAGGCATCAAACCAATGAACGTGTTGGTACCCACACACAGTTGTCCCTGAGAGGCTTCTCAAGATAGTCTTCCGTGGCTTCCCCAGAATACCTGAGCCAGGTTCCTGAAATAAGAATGAACTTCACCATGAGAAACGTGACTTGTATGAAATTGCACTTCTTGCACAAGGAGTCACCGTCTCTGCTGGTGATCACCACTGACACCCCAGAGAATAGGCAGCTCTACCTGATTTAGAGGGTGGCAAACATGAAATTCACAGCTGAATACTTCAAGCAGGAGAAAGGCTTGGTGCAGTGCTTCTGCTGCCAGGATATGGGGTACGTGGCTTGCCACTACTCTTTCCCCGAGGTCTGTGTGAAGTGCACTGCAGGCAGGAACTATCTGTTCCCCAGGACGCACACCCCAAAGCCTGCGAACTGTGGCTGCCCGCATGTGGCAAGTTACCATGGCTGTGAGGTAATTAAGGCAAACCGCAGCTCACCAACATAGGCAGCCACCCAAACAGTAGGCCGCTGCTGGCCGCTGACGCTGCTTCCACTACCCCACCCAAGTGGGCACCAGACGACAGCGTGCCCACCCCACAAAGCGTATCCGAGAGGGCACACCCAAAGAGCATCGCATCAGTTCAGCAGAACGAAACGATGGGAATTCCATAAATTAGGGCTTTGGAGGGAGAGCTGGAATTCCAAAACACTTATCAGTGATAAAATGCCTGTAACAGGAAAATGTGGTGCCGAAGCTGTAAACCTGGACTAAGGAACAATAGAAGAATGACATTTGGTCGGATGAATCTCGTTTCGCATTGGCTGAGCTTATGTCCCAATAGTGAAATATGGCTGGGGTTTGGTGCTGATTTGAGCAGCGACATGGTGGTATTCCATGGGCGCCAAGGTTACTCTGCAAGGTCGCAATTACTGCCAAGGATTATGTGACGATTCTGGCTCATCAGGACCATCCTATCGTAAAATATTTGTTGTCCAATGGCGATGCTTTGTTGCAAGACGATAGGATCCCTGTTCACACAGCTCGCATAATCCAGGACTGGTTTTGTGAGCACGAAGATGAAATGTCGCATCTCCCCTAGCACCACAGTCACCAGATCCCAATATTATTGAGCCTTTGAGGTCTACGTTGGAGAGAAGGATCCACCTCCATTACCGTTACCTGAACTTGCTACTTTTTTTTGCAGGAAGGAGCATTTAAGATGCTTATTAGAACCATACAGGACTTGTATTTATCCATTCCGAAACGACAGGAAGCTGTTTTGAATGCCAACGGCTTTCCCACAACATATTAGGCATGCTAATGTGTTGTGTTTTAGTATTTCCATATTTTGTCGTTGTATTCCACCCCTCCCCCCACAGCCATACATTGGGAAGAGACTACAGCCCTTTCGTAACACAGTTCATGAAGTTTGAAATTCCATTTTACTTAGCGTCTCCAGTTAGAATTCGATGAACACGTTTCTGCTGCTCTGACTGTACAAACCTGTGACGAAGTGCGCGGCTCTCCTCTGGACTTGCTGTGCTCGCAGGTGGTGTGCGATCGCGGTGGTATGTCCGGCTCCGTGCCCACGGGCGAGATGCCCGCCGCCCTGGTACGACAGCTTCGCATTGTCGCTCCCGCTCGCGGACCACCCAATCACCTCACCATCGGGCCGCTCTTCCACAACTTCTCCAGCCTGCTCTCGCTCGTCGTCACCAATTCCGGAGTGCCTGCTCTCGGCTCCAGGTCCTTCGTCGGACTCATCGCGCTCCAAGTAAGTACAGTTACAATAAGCATTTGTTACCAATATTTGAAGGTAAGAAGACTATTAAATACGTTTAAGGTAAGAAGCACCCGTAGTCTATCGGTAGTGTCTTTGACTAATAATCAAAACTTCCTCTTTCCCGGGTTCGAACACCGCTACAGCTTAAATTCAGTATAAAAATCAAGTAAAGGCGGCTGAAGGCTTCCGGCAAAAGAAGTCACCCTCATTCTGCCAACAGCCTCGACGAAGAGAGCGGAGGAGGAGACTGAGTTTCAGCGCAGTCTCTTGCCCTGAGGGTGGGAAACTGTCCCTATAGGCGGAAGAATAAGCAATGATCAACGGCGTGAGTACGCAGAAGGCAATGGGAAAAACTGCATTAAAGACACCTAACGTGTGTCCACAGGACATGTGGCCTTTAATTGATCTCTCCATTGGCAAAAAGCTCCAGACTAGTCCGCCACTCGGATCTCCGAGAGATGACTGCCAAGGGGAAGATGACTGTGAGAAAAGAGGAATACGTTCTACGAGTCGAGGCGTGGAATGTCGTAAGTTTGAACGTGGTAGGGAAGCTAGAAAATCTGAAAAGGGAAATGCTGAGGCTCAGTCTAGATACTGTGGAGGTCAGCGAAGTGAAATGGAAAGAAGACAAGGTTTCTGGTCAGATGAGTGTAGGGTAATACCACCAGCAGCAGAAAATGGAATAACGAGAGTGGGATTCGTTATGAATAGGAAGTAAGACACAGAGTGAGTTCTACATTTACGTGGATACTCTGGAAATCGCACCTAAGTGCCTGGCAGAGGGTTCATCGAATCACCTTCACAATAGTTCAGTATTATTCCACTATCGAACATCGCGCGGACACAACCGAACAACTGCACCTTTCCGTGTGGGCTCCGATTTCCCTTATTTTATCAAAAATGTTTCAAATGGCTCTGAGCACTATGGGACTTAACTGCTGTGGTCATCAGTCCCCTAGAACTTAGAACTACTTAAACCTACCTAACCTAGGAACATCACACACATCCATGCCTGACACAGGATTCGAACCTGCGACCGTAGCGGTCGCGCGGTTCCAGGCTGTAGCGCCTAGAACCCCTCGGCCACTCCGGCCGGCCTCCTCTATTTTATCGTGGTGATCGTTTCTCCATATGTAGGTCGTCCTCAACAAAATATTTTCGCACACGGAGGAGAAAGCTGGTGGTGGGAAGATTCCACCGCAACGAAAAACGCCTTTGTTTTAATGATGCCCAGCCCAAATCCTGTTTCATTTCAGTGACACACTGTCCCTATTTCGCGATATTGCAAAACGTGCTGTCCTGCTTTGAACTTTTTCGATGTACTCCGTCAGTCCTATCTGGTAAGGATCCCACACGCGCAGCAGTATTCTAAAAGAGGACGGACAAGTGTAGTTTAGGCAGTCTCTTCAGTAGATCTGTTACATTTTCTAAGTGTCCTTCCAATAAAACGCAGTCTATTGTTTGCCTTCCCCACAACATTTTCTATCTGTTCCTTTCAATTTGCCGGCCGAAGTGGCCGTGCGGTTAAAGGCGCTGCAGTCTGGAACCGCAAGACCGCTACGGTCGCAGGTTCGAATCCTGCCTCGGGCATGGATGTTTGTGATGTCCTTAGGTTAGTTAGGTTTAACTAGTTCTAAGTTCTAGGGGACTAATGACCTCAGCAGTTGAGTCCCATAGTGCTCAGAGCCATTTGAACCATTTGAACCTTTCAATTTAGGTTGTTCGTAATTTTAATTCCTAGGTATTTAGTTGAATTTACGGCCTTTAGATTTGACTGACTTATCGTGTAATTGAAGTTTAATGGATTCCTTTTAGCACTCATGTGGATGACCTCACACTCTTCGTTATTGAGGGTCAATTGCCAATTTTCGCTCTATTCACATATGTTTTCTTAACAGTTTTGCAATTTGTGTTGATCTTCTGATGAGTTTACTAGACGATAAACAGTTTCATCTGCAAACAACCTAAGACGGCTGATCAGATTGTCTCCTAAATTGTTTATCTAGATAAGGAACAGCAGAGGGCCTGTAACACTTCCTTGGGGAACGCCAGAAATCACGTCTGTTTTTCTCGATGATCTTCCCTCATTTACTACGAACTGTGACCTCTCTGACAGAAAATCACGAGTCCAGTCACATAACTGAGACGATATTTCATAAGCACGCAATTTCACTAAAAGCCGCTTTTTGTTACTGTATCAAAAGCCCTTTGGAAATCTAGAAACACAGAATCAATTTGAAATACCCTGTCAATAGCACTCAACACTTCGTGTGTGTAAAGAGCTCGTCGTGTTTCACAAGATCGATGTTTTCTAAATCGGTGTTGACTGCGTGTCAATAAACAGTTTTCTTCGAGGTAATTCATAATGCTCGAATACAATATATGTTCCAAAACCCTGCTACGAATCGATGTTAATGATATGGGCCTCTAATTTAGTGGATTACTCCTGCTACCTTTCTTGAATATTGGTGTGACCTGTGCTACTTTCCAGTCTTTGGGTACGGATCTTTCATCGAGCGAACGGTTGTATATGATTGTTAAGTATGGAGCTATTGCATCAGCATACTCTGGAAGTAACCTAATTGGTATGCAATCTGGACCAGATGATTTGCTTTTACTAAGTGATTTAACTTGCTTCACTACTCCGAGGATATCTACTTTACTCATGTTGACAGCTGTTCTCGATTCGAATTCTGGAAAATTTACTTCGTCTTCTTTTGCGAAGGCATTTCGAAAGGCTGTGTTTAGTAACTCTGCTTTGGGAGCACAGTCTTCGATAGTATCTCCATTGCTGTCGCGCAGAGAAGGCATTGATTGTTTCTTGCCGCTAACATACTTCACATACGACCAGAATCTCTTTGGATTTTCTGCCAGGTTTCGAGACAGTTTCGTTGTGGAGACTGTTATAGGCATCTCGCATTGAAGTCCGCGCTAAATCTCGAGATTCTGTAAAAGATCGCCAATCTTCGGGGTTTTGCGTCTGTTTAAATTTGGCATGTTTGTTTCGTTGTTTCTGCAACAGTGTTCTGAACAGTTTTGTGTGCCAAGGAGGATGAGTTCCGTCGTTTGTTAATTTATTTGGTATAAATCTCTCTATTGCTGCCGATAATATTTCTTTGAATTGAAGCCACATCTAACCTACACACACAATGTTAATTTGAAAGGAGTGGAGAATGTCTCTCCGGAAGGCGTCATGTTAATTTTTATCTGCTTTTTTGAATAGGTATATTTTTCGTTTCTTTTTGGAGGAATTGGGGGTTTCAATATTCAATCTCGCTACGACAACCCTGTGTTCACTAATCCCTGTACCCGTTTTGATGCTCGTTATTAATTCAGGATTATTTGTTGCTAAGAGGTAAAGCGTGTTTTCACAACCGTTTACTATTCGAGTGGGCTCATGGTTCAAATGGCTCTGAGCACTATGGGACTTAACATCGCAGGTCATCTGTTCCCTTGACTTAGGACTGCTTAAACCTAACTAACCTAAGGACATCACACACGTCCATGCCCGAGACAGCATTCGAATCTGTGACCGTAGCAGTTGTGCGGTTCCGGACTGAAGCGCCTGGAACCGCTCGGCCACTGCGGCCGGTCGTAGGCTCGTGACTGACTTCTTGAAATAATTTTTAGGGAATGCGTTTAGCACAATTTCGGATGATGTTTTATGTATACCTCCGGAATTAAGCATGTACTTTCGCCAAAATATCGAGGGTAAATAAAAGTCACCACCAACTACCATTGTATGAGTCGGGTACGTGTTTGAAATCAAACTCAAGTTTTCTTTGAACCTTTCAGTAATTTTATCATCTGAATTGGGAGGTCAGTAAAAGGATCCAATTATTATTTTATTCCGGTTGCCAATGCTATCTCACCATCTCACCGGAACTATGTACTTCAATTTCGCGACAAGATAAAGTACTTCTAACAACAACAAACACGCCACCACCAACTGTATTTAGGCTATCCTTTCGGAACGGAACACGTATGTTCCTCGCAAAAATTTCGGCCTGAACGTATCTCCGGCTTTAGAGCGTTGTGCTCGTTCCCCTCAATATTGCATCAGTGGCATCACTAGCAGAGATTGCAACGGCTTTCGGTCGGTCCCAAGTGATGTCATCAGTGACAACACAAAACTCGTCACAGTGCTTACTCACTTGGGTGAACATGCGGATGAGATCGGCTATATCATCCTCGCCCCATCTGCGGACAATAAATACAGTCTACCAAAACAGAACTCCTCTGCTGACTTAACCGCTGCCCCGAGGAACAGTTACACCGTGTCACCCATAACGAAGGTTTAATGGACAGGTCCGTTGCAACTAAGGAGTCGGTGAAGCACTCAATTCGATTTACACCCAGCCTCGGATGTACGATATTTCAGAACCGGGGCAAAAAACTTTATAGTGCCGACCCCCTCCCCTGCTCCCCCTCGAGCGTTTGTGATAGGACGTCAAAATTCTTAAAAAAAATTCAAAAATATGTCCATTTCTGAAGAGTTTCATATATAAAACATATGTTCAGGGAAATGTAAGACATGTTATTTGGCCTTAAGTGTGCCAAAGAGCAGCGCCACGCCGCTTCACACAGCATTCTTCTGCTGCACGCCGCTGTATTTCGCTCTTTGGAATTCAAAAGTGTATTTTTTTTTTTATGGGAGTCATCAAACCGATACTCAGGACAGTGGGAATTAAAATATCCTGTGATGCCTTTCCTGCTGCCAGTCGACCGGTTTGACATCCTACCCCCCTTCCCTCCCCCTTAAAAAAAACTCACAATTAATACAGAGTGGGATCATCTGTGACCGGGAGAACAAGAACGCTTCAGAAAACTTGCGCTCTTTATTGCCCATTAGCTAATAACTTCCTCTTTTGTGAGACATCAAATTACATACAAGAAACATAAAAGCAGTAAAGACAAGAGCCAAGCAAGACAGTACAGTCCTTAGATCCCAGCATGCTGGTTGTAGGGGGGAAGAGACCAAACTGCGAGGTCATCGGTCTCATCGGATTATGGAAGGACGGGGATGGAAGTAGGCCGTGCCCTTTCAAAGGAACCATCCCGGCATTTGCTTGGAGCGATTTGGAGAAATCACAGAAAATCTAAATCAGAGATCAGAACAAATTGCAAAACGATTTAGAAAAGATATCTGAATGGTGCGAAATTGGCAATTGACCCTAAATAATGAAAAATGTGAGATCATCCACATGAGTGCTAAAAGTAATCTGTTAAACTTCAGTTACACGATAAATCAGTCTAATATAAACGCCGTAAAATCAACTAAATACATAGAAATTACAGTTATGAACAATTCAAATTGGAAAGAACACATAGAGAATGTTGTGGGGAAGGCAAACCAGAGACTGCATCTTACTGGCAGAACACTTAGAAAATGTAA
Source organism: Schistocerca americana (assembly GCF_021461395.2). NCBI lineage: Eukaryota > Metazoa > Arthropoda > Insecta > Orthoptera > Acrididae > Schistocerca > Schistocerca americana. The sequence goes on from NC_060120.1 coordinate 616,706,412, forward strand.
CGCACTACTAAAGATACAGCCTACACTACGCTTGTCCTCTTTTGGAGTACTGCTGCGCGGTCTGGGATCCTTATCACATAGGGCTGAGAGAGTACAACGAGAAAGTTCGAAGAAGAGCACCACGTTTTGTATTATCGCGAAATAGGGGAGAAAATATCACGGACATGATACAGGATTTAGGAGTTTTTCGTTGCGGCGTAATCTTCTCACGAAATTTCAGTCACCAATTTTCTCCTCCGAATGCGAAAACATGGGTTGACGCCGACCTACATAGGGACAAGCGATCATCATAATGAAATAACGGTAATGGGAGCTCACGCGGAAAGATGTAGGTGTTCGTTTTTTCCGCGCTATTCGAGGGTGGAATAATGGGGAATTATTGTGCATTTGGCTCGATGAGCCCTCTGCCAGGCACTCAAGTGTGATTTGCAGAGAATCCATGCAGATTTAGGGTGCGTGGGATAACCGCAATAATGTTCCTGCTGTCATACGAAATCGCACCGCAGATCATAACTCCAGGTGTAGGTCCACTCTGTCTAGCACACAGACAGCTTGGTTGCAGGCCTCTCAGTTGGCCATCACTGGCACTGAGACAGGACCAACTTTCACCAGAAAAAACAACATACTTCCAGCAAGCTCTCGCTTTATGACCACTTGGCTCCTTTTGAAAAAATATATAAAAAGCCTGGAGAACAATGAAGTCTCGATACTTGATATACGAAATTTATTGACACTCTAAAAGATAGCTGAATGAGAGGAAGACTGCCAATTTTATTGGAATGAAAACCAAGGTGAATTTGAACAAATTAAAGAATGAGAACCCTAGTCAAGAAATAATTTGATTTCGAAATTTGAGGAAGAGAGAACGGCTTTGTGTACCACAGCATTTGATTACTTACAGAAATGGGCTATTTCTTTCAATAAATATCAAGCATTTGATTGAATGACGCTGTCTGAAACCTCAGGCTGGGTGGTGATTGAAAACACTATTATATACATGACTAAAAATGGTGTTAAGGTAATTGTTTTCAGGAACATATATCTGAAGAGAATTTTAGAAACTAAGTGTGACTCGGAAGAATGGAAGTTTAAACACCCCATGGAAGAAAGGTGGATTTACATAAGGAAACCGAAAATCCTGAACACAAATTATGCAAGTATTTGTATTCTATCCCTGCACAAAACGCCACTATGGAAAGAGTATTTTGCTGATGTCGGCCCAGAGGACTGATGAAAGAAACCGACTGAAGCCAGGGCCTGTGGAAACATTCTTACTATGCCAGTTTAACTACAGACTCACTTGTTTGGAGGTTCACAAATATGTAAAACGGAAAAAAAGAGTTGCTGAAAAAGGTGAAATCTTCCGAAAAATGTGGCGTACCAACTACTTCTGTGGCAATAAGTTCCATGTAATTGTACTCTAAATAAAAATTAATTATATTAAATATTTTACTTCATTTCTACACCCTTATCTCAGAGTTTCTCGACAAGGTCCCAGCTTGCAGCGGTCTTACTGATCGCTAGAACAGTTAACGTTACCTGTATGCAACAATTACGTATGTCGCATAGCAACAGGGACATGAAAACAAAACACTGGCGGTGCACAACGTAACCAGACGTGACCAAGAGTGCATGTTCCCCGTGATGTAACGTTCTGTTCTTGTAGGTTTGCTATGATTAATGAGTTGGAGAAAGTGAGTTGTAATATGGAAACAAATTTCCGGACATGTTCATATAACAATTCCTTGGTCTACATGTGAAGAATGTGTCGTGCAATTTGTGCAGTACTTTTTTGTTACAACCTGTATAGCTTCGTTGGTTGACATAACCACGCTGCAAACTTTGTAGGCCGTACGTCGAAACAGTCTGACAACTAGAATATTCAGCCAGCCTGACAGCTATCCGTTTGAATTACGGTTAGTGATAATGTAGCTCATGCGATGCATTTTCGCGATCATGGTTTACATTCGGTCACTGATTTTGAACTTAAACGTAGCGTATCTTTACAGTTTGTCTACCATGTTTCAACCATTTTGTAAGGTTTTTATCCATGCTTTATTGTCTAATGAGCTGTGGTAGGGAAACAAAGGGGAAACAAATGGTAGCACCAAAATTTTTCTTTTAACAGGGTGGCTTTATTGGAGTGAACAGTTACACTAATTTTCAATCTTTCAAAATCAGCTTTAGTTCTTCAAGGCAAGCAGCTGCGATTAATCAAAACAACAAACACTTTTAATACAGTAGCAAAGGGCAAGCTGGGAAGACAATGAAATTTAAATAACAACTCTTCACAAATATGGCTTCACACATAAGATTAAATTTATGATGGTTAAAATTTTTTAAAAAAACTTTCAACAAATATCCCTTAATTCCTTTAGTAAAACAATAAGTGACAGGCCTAACGAGAAAGTGCAGTCCACCCCAACATTTCCACAGATCATAAACACAAGTTGTACAATTTAACCCCAAGGATTTGCCAAGATAAAATTTCCTAAACGTAAAAGATAAATCATTACACTAAAATGCTGCATCAGTTAGCAACATAAAAATTCACAAGGAGCCCAAGGCTAGATTTTAACATTTCTGACATCGCAGCAGTAGGCAATATAAAATTAGCTCAGTTAACAAAATACAATTACACCAAAACTCAAATACAAGTTAAAATTTAACGCGCACGGCGACAACCGCCAGCTTACAATAGCTCAAAACATTATTCAGTCTCATAGGTGCGCAGATGTCATTACCAAGGGGAGTGTGCGAACCAACTTGAAGCAACTATAACATGGCGTAGACCAAATTACAGATTCGGCAGTCTATGCAGAGAAGTCGGCGAGAAACGGTAAACAAGTCAGGAAACGATCACCGTCGCTCACATACACACTCGCGCACGGGTACAGAGGAGCCAACCTTAGGCCAGGGAGATAGGACAGGCAGGATGCAAAAAAACAATTCGTCTCGGGGCCCACCGAACCACTGGATGGGAACTACCAAAATTCACTCACCTTAAACCTTACGTACGACGCCCGGGCGAGGAAACGGGAAATCGTATGGGCACAGGCCAGCAAAAACCCCAGACAAACACCCAGAATCCCATAAATTCCAAAACATAATTTAATCAATTATACCCCAGAACTTGGAACAAGCGAAATTACAGGCCACAGGATCAAAAGGCACTCTGCAGAAGAATAAGGAGGGGAAAAGGTTAAACAAAGTTCTGCAACGGCACAATAGAACGCAAAGAAAAACACACTAAGTAAGGTACATCACCCCACATGTGGGGCGGCGGGTGGAATTGATTGTTGTAATGTAGAAAAGGATGCATTTCCCTGCTGTTTAACCATATGTGGGGCTGCGGGTGGAATTATGTTGTTTAAAATGTTCCTATTATTTATGCTGTCTTTTGCCGTTCTCAACACTGGCTCTCTAACTACAATATTGGCAACCAGAAAGTGATTAGCAAAATGTGAAGCCTGTAATTAGAATTCCTAGTGCCCACTTCATCTGAGAAATACACTTATAGCTACAGCTTATAGCTCTGAGGAATTAGGAGATTGTCTGGGATTCATAATCAAAAACGATCGTGTAAAAAAGTTCTCTGTATTCTGAAAGTCACAGATGAAAAAAAAGAATCCACACAATCTGACTAACAGAGCAGTTCAGAGTCTAATGCGCTGATGCAACTATAACTGTCCAAATTAAATATTTAAATGAATGCTCGCCATAATTTGATGATAATGTTCATCAAACGCCACGCTAAATAATGGTAGAATGTCTGTCCCGCGGCGGCACGTGAAAATACGACATATGCAAACTGAAGATAGATAATTAAAGTCATCCCAGAATTAACACTTCACTCGAAAATGATTTCATGGTTACGCGTATCCCGAGTAACTTAATACGGTATCCGAGGCTGTTTGTAGCAATGATACCGACGCGACACGACTCCCGACACAGATGGTGTGCTATCCAGCGTCTGGAGAGAACTGGGGCCTTGTTTCTCGCGCAACGTTCTTATATATAAAGCCACGTTGCGGACGGCTAAGGGAACACCTGATCAAATCGGCTCTCCCAACTAGCCGCTGGGCTAGTAAAGCACCACTTTATAAGTTATTGAATAAATCATACCTTCTTTTGCTGATGGCAGATGAAGCTCTCAATTTAAATGCGCAATCAGCACACAGGTAAGTAATCATAATAAAAGGCTGATGTGGCTAAGTCAATTATTTTGGGCGAGAGAATTAATTTAATTACACTACACGCAGTAGACGAGCACTGAACCTGCCCTTTGGAGATACGCTATCGCTATAGTTTTACAGTTATTGAGTTGAAACTTCTCACATCTTCATGATTATAGTGGATCTCCCTTCTACTTAAATTTAAACATCCTAGCCTTATTTATTAGCCTACTTTATCTTGCATCCTTAATTTTTAAGACAAAAACCAGAAAATCATGAATTTCAACTAAAATCTTAATTTGTGGGATACAGAAGATGTTTCTATTAATTTATTAAGAAAAATGAATCTAAATACAAATTTTTAAGTTTCTAGCTCTTTTCTGTTGCGCCAATGATTTTTACAGAAAAACGTCCAAATTTCGAAAATGGTTAAAGTTATCGAACTGATATTCAACACATATTAATTTAGTATTTCTCCTGACATGCTAGAAACGTTTTAGGTTATTTACTTGATTTTTAAAGTATTGCGCAACATTTATGACGTCAGAGCTAGTTACAGCGGACTAGGGTGGCACACAATGGAAAGACCGATATGAATTTATTACGGCGTGAGCAGACCGCTTCCCTACATCACCCTCTACTTAAAAAAATTTTTTTCTTTGAATGTTAATGAACGAAAAAAAAATTTAATTACAAAAAGGGAAGCAAGAGTACAGCTTAACTCCCTATGAAAAATTAAAATTGAAATGTAAACATATAGAAATATTAAAAGAAAACTGATTACCTACTTCAATTATTTAAATTACTGGCATGTTCACTGCCTCTTAAGCAATATTATCCCTCAAAGTTTAAGCAAAATCAAAGAAACACTTTGGCATACATATCGCCTTAGACAAACACATAAAAATATGTAAAATTATGAAAATCTTAAATCCACTAAATACATTTTTACATACACAAATTCAAAGAAAATAACACAGTTATTCAAGATACATAAGCAGATGATTATATCTTAGCAGTCTTTTCTACACCTGAAAGAAAATTTGACAAATCATTTTTACACACGTGGTTGTGCGTCCTTCACGTTCACTCTAAATTATATGGGGAAAGGGGAGGGGTCACTGTGAGTTGTGTCCAAGTCACTCCACGCTTTCACGCAGCTACCAGGCTGCCAGTATCTGGTTTGTCCCGTAGAACAAACAAAAAGAGTGCCTCAGACTGTTCACTTATTATCTAAGGGTGGGTCACAATGAAATGGGGATATATACATTTTATCCTTCAATATTTTGCTGGAACGAAGTTAACAGAACTTTTTCAATTTTACTCTCGTGGTTACTTAATTGTCATAAAATCGGTAAACAAATGGCTCAAAACGCCGTTAGTCACGTACTAGAGAAAATTTATGCTCAAGGCATACAATCATCAATCCTATTTAATTTCAATTTATTATTTCTGGGCCGGAACACTGAACCAATGCTCGGTACATTCCTGACAAATCTGTATTTTATTAACTTAACTAATTCATCTTTGATGACCTTATTCTTAGAGATAGTATGAGTATATTTGATTAGTAGTTGTATTCTCATCTTCTTTGTACATGTGAGTAACTTGTGGTAATAGTACAGTTCTGAGTGTTCAAAACACACTACGTTTAGTTGACTACGAAATCCACTTATTGGTCCTCAGCTGCTGTGTCAATTCCACATCTGCAATTATGTACTTACTTCATCGAAGTGTATTTATGCTGAGCTATAAATAGTGTTTCACGTCTGCCATTATGTTACTCAATTATGTTGCTAGTTATGTACTTATTTAACACTTACTCTATTAACATTTAAAGCACAGGATAGCACATTTATTTCATATCTATAGTGTATTGCAGCTGATGAATTTGCTCACGTGGCAATCAATTTCCACTCGATCGGACGCTGAAACCTCAGGTAGACTCTCTCGACCTACCACTAAAGTGTATTACGTAATTATGGCCAAGCGTAATGCTATATTCCTTAAACCTATAGGACACCATGAGCTGCTCTGTCTCATCTAATATAAGGGTACCTATGGTCGCATTCACGCCTCCAACTCATAACCTCAATACGTGTAGGTGTGTCCTGTCGCACACTACACCAAAATAATGGCCAGCTCCAACCTTATAAATACTTCAGGGACGTGTCCTTCACGTCTCAACCACAAACACTGTTCAGTTCTATTACACTGCCATTCCTTGCTACACAAGGTGAGTTTATTCTTACAACTTATCTACATATTTTTCACAACACTAAGCAATCTCTTTTACCATTAATTAGTTAGCTCTACAGCATACAATAGGTTTCACTGCCACTTCAGATCCTGCTTGAACACGGATTCGTACATCTTTTTAAAATATTATTGTGGGACCATTTCCAATAAAACAACAACTTTGTTCTTATAATATTACCAGGGTTCTATACATACTTGTTACTCAAATACGTTGTATCTTAATTACATCATACTTCTCTGTTGTTTATATTACTGTTAGGTTTGTCACATTAGGTATTTTTCTTCACTAATCGGTGGATAGAATGGTTACAGAACTCATGGCTTGATAGCAAGGACAGAAAATTTCTGTATTGCAAAGAAGAAGTCGAAACCTTGGGTGGATAGGAAAGATGAAGATTGAGTGAGATCTGAAAAGGAAAGAAGATCTCACACAGCTGGGACTGCACAGCTGCCGCACTGTGTAGAGGTTACAGAGCAATTTCCTCGCTATAGAATTCATTGGTTTCAGAAAATCTTCATATTGGAGAGAAGGGGTCGAAATTTTTGTGGATAGGAAAGATGAAGAATGAGTGAGACCTGAAATGGAAAGAAGATCTCACACAGCTGGGACTGCACAGCTGCCACACTGTGTAGAGGTTACAGAACAACCTCCTCCCTACAGAATTCATTGGTTTCTTTATTTATTTTCTTTGATTTTTCCTTGGTTTTGACAAGGACTAACTGACCTATTTCAAAACTAGTGGGTACAACTTTTGCGTCATGACGCTTCTTCCTTTCCAATGCTCTTTTTCTTATATTTGCCCTAGCCTTTAACTTCTTCTCGTCTGTGGATATTTGCGTTAGAATAGGGAATTCTACCATATCTGCAATCACATTGTGCGGTTCTTGGCCAAACATCAATTCGCAAGGCGCAAAACCAGTTGCATCATGCCTTAAGTTGTTAATTACATTCTCAAAATACTTCATGTGCTCTGCCCAACTTGAGTGTTTCCGAGCACAATAAGTTCTGCAAAGCCTTTTCAATTCTCTCATAATACGTTCACTCATATTTCCTTGGGGGAAATACGCAGATATTTTCAGATGTTTCACTCCGGCCTTATCTAGACATTCCTTAAATCTATCAGAAGTAAATTGAGGCCCACTGTCTGACAGCAAATTCTTCGGAACGCCAACGTTCACGAAGAAATCTTTTTCCAACTTTTCTACCAACGTTTTTGCATTTGCTCTTTTAATTGGGTATAGCTTAACATATTTACTAAATCCATCCACAACAACAAAAACATGGGTGCACACACCTCTCGAAGCAGGAAGAGGGCCAAACAAATCACAAGCCAGTAATTCAAGGGTTTCAGCTGGCTCTACTGAATGCATATCCCCTTGTATTCTGGTGTTAGCAGCACGGACTTTCTGGCGCACTACACAAGATGCTAGACGCTTGGCCACACGGCGGTACATGTTGTCAAACACAACCTTCTCTTTTAATTTTGCAATGCACTTCTTTGCACCGTAGTGCCCATACCTCAGGTGTACATAGTCGATTAGTAAGTCTACATGTTGTGAGGGAAAGCACAGCTTCCACTCAGAAACACCTACCTTTTTCCTCCTAAACAGAATACCTTTATGCAGACAATAGTATTGCGAAACCTTAGGATAGTTCGCACTTCCTAAATAGCTCTTCACTAATTTCAGTTGGTCATCTGCATTCTGCTCACGTCTCAAGTTCTTAATCACTCTCTTTAATGCACTTTCTTCCTTCACTTCGTGCAACGCAAACATTCGTACTTCACTTAGGTCTGTTGCTGTAATTCCCGCGTCATCACAGAGCTCCGCACTTCTAGATAACCCATCAGCTACCAGATTGTCTTTCCCTTGAATATATCTAACTTCAAGGTCAAACTGCTGGAGATAGAATGACCATCTTACCAAACGAGCATTCCTCAACTTACAGGTCTTTAAAAAGGTCAACGCCTTATGGTCACTGTAAACAATTATCTTGTGACCTAATAGATACTGCTCAAACTTCTGTACCCCACATACAATTGCCAATGCTTCCAGTTCTGAGATGCCATAATTTCTCTCTGCTGCCTGTAAAGATCGACTTGCGAAAGCTATAGTCTTGTGCACTTCTTGTTCGTTCTCTATTTCTACTTGGAATACCTCCACAGCTATACCATAGCCACTAGCATCAACAGACATACAGAATGGTTTTTCAAAATCAGGATGATGTAAAATAGGACTATTAATTAAAGATTGTTTAAGCACCTCGAACACGTGTTGACATTCTGCTGTCCAAACCAAAGGGGTATTCTTTTTCAGCAGGAGGTGAAGACAGGGCGCATTAAAAGCCTGATCACTAACAAAACGCCTATAGAAGCCGAAAAGACCGAACATCGATCTCAACTGCTTCTTGTTGCTGGGAGCCTCAAATTTTTCAATGACTGCTAGCTTGCCTGGGTCGGGCAGGATACCTTTTCCACTTATCATATATCCCAAGAAACCTATTTCCTCTTTAATGCACTGTCTTTTCAATCTTTAGTTTCATACCACCTCTCTCAATAGCCTCTAACACTTCCTCTAATAAAGCTGTGTGTTCTTCCCAGGTAGGAGTTGCTATTAAAAGATCATCTACGTAGACTTATTTTATTACTTAAGGCTGGTCCTCAAACATGGCACATCACACGTACGAAGGCACAAACAGAGATATTAAGTCTGAAAGGTACCACACGATATTGGTAACAAACTCCTTCGTACAAGAAAGCTGTGTACTTCCTTGAACTTTCCGCCAGTGGCAAATTCCAATATCCACACGTGATGTCCATAGAAGTTAAGAATTTTACTCCCCGGAACTTTTGCAATAACTCGTCCATGTTCTGCGGTCTATCACTTTCCCTAATCACTATTTCATTCAACCAACGAGCGTCCAGGACCAATCTGACACTCCCGTCTCTTTTTGGTACAACAACAAGAGGATTATTGTACTCACTGATCACTTTTTCAATCACACCCCACTCTAGCATTCTCTGTATCTCCTTTCGAACCGCCTCCTTTCTAGCTACATGTATTTGGTATGGCTTCCTGAAAAACACTTGGCCAGGTTTCACCTTTAATTGACATTCATAACCTTTGACCACGCCAGGTCTATTTGAAAATACCTTATGATGCCTTTTTAAAACCTGTCTCAGTTCTTCCTTCTGATTAGCTGAAATTTTATCGATTTCCTGCAATTTAGCTTCTATTTTGTCCAAAATAATTGCTTCTTCTTCTTCTGTGTTTAGCTTACTTGTACTAAGATTAACACCTTCGTCCCAATATCTCCTATTTTTCAGAACTCGTATAGGCAGCTCCCAAGTATCGTCATTAGTTACTACATGTTTATCAATAAAAGGTACGGTAATTACTCCGGTTATCGGCAAGACCATTTTTAACTGGCTTCTTTCAAAGTCAACAACACTGTGATATTTCGACAAGAAATATATGCCAATTAAAATCTCAATACTGAGATTGTTTACAATTAAGCAAGGATGATCAATTAAATTACCATTAATGTTAAAGGGCAGTAAAGCTTCTTGCTTTACCGTTTTTGACACCTTGCCAGTAGCACCAATTATTCTTAGTCCTGATACCCTCATTACTGTAAGCTTGTCTTTACCAGGTAACGCATCAAAGAAGGACTGAGATATCGCACTCACCTCACTTCCACTGTCTAAGAGACAACGTACATTGATACCCAACATATTCACTATTATTATAGGGTGGCTTATTCTAGGTTGTACAGGTGGTTCCTCAAATTCATCCAATAGTTCCTTTTTGATTTGTCTCCAACTAAAGTGATCGACATCTGTCTTCATTACATTTAGGTCAAAGCGTGTAGGGGTTTCCTGAATTACATTTTCAGCTGCCTTTTCCAGTCGGTCTATTAATTTCAAATCGAAACACCGCACGACTTCATTACATTTAGTTTGCTAAACATGAGCCAAATTACTGTAGTCTGAGCGATTCTGCGCCTTCAGATCAGGCATAACACTAGTTACAGCTAAACCACTTTTACTATTATCGTCGGGTTCCTTCTCCAGTGACAACTGGTCACAGCTACTGGGTTCATCGACCCCCAACAGGCTACCCTCTACATTCTCACTTACCTCCTGTCCTAAATCTATTAGTACAGTATCAACATCCAGCACAGGCACTTTAGATAAGAGCACATCATCCTCATCGTAAATATAAGCATGAATTTCTTCTGCTTCTTCGCCTGACAATTCAGTATTTTGTAGCTCTTCCCTACCGTTACACTGCTGCGCCTTCTCTTCCTCTTCCCACTTAGAAAGCGTCTCTAACACGGTATCTATCAAATGCTGTGAGTGATCTAATATTTCTGCTGTATCCTTAGCTGCTACCGACCCTTCATCCACATGTTCAGTTTGGGTATTCTGATCTGTCTTACCAATTACTGTAATTACTGGCTTAGGAAAAGTAACCGCCTGGTGAGCGCCAGTGTCCTCGTAGACGGGAACTAGTTTTCCTGCCTCGGCCTACTACTGTTTCCTTTATTTCCATTATAGTTAACTGGCACAGCATTGCTTTCCGTACTGTTGTTTACCTGCATAATTTTGTTCGGAACAAAATTACTATCATTTGGATGCCATTGTTGGTTCTGATAATTATTTCTCCAATTCCTACCTCTCTTAGGATGGCAAACACCTACTGTTCTGATGTTTACATTGCCATTCTGCTCGTTCTTAAAAATACTACTAGTGTTATTAGCATTTCTGTTATGTGCTTGCTCCTCATTGGCAGCCACACGATCTACACGTTCCAAATATTCAATGAAACGATCCAGATTGTCTCTAGGGGGAGATATAATTCTAGTTTGCCAATACCATGGCAGTTTGGCTTCAAGACCTAGTATTATCATTTCAGGTTTCAGCTTTTCGTCCAAATGTGACAAACGTGAGATCCATGACCTGGCAAACTCTTTAATAGATTCCTTGCCTACATTGAAGCGTTTTCCACTCCAAAATTCTCTCAACACTTCATTTTGCTTATTACTAGACCAATACTCATTAATGAAAGCAGTTTTAAATTCCGCTAATGTTTTACACTTCAACATAACATCAGCTAACCAACGCATGGCGTCACCTGCTAAATGGCTTCTAATAAATGAGATTTTCTCTCGTTCAGACCAAGTTGATGGAACCACATCTTCAAAATCGTTCCAGAAATCTAGCGGGTGGATATTTTTATCTGGATCGAACCGCAAGAACTGCCGACACCCGATAAATGCGGCGTTTGCAGCTACAACTTGTTGCATACTACCATTACCAGAAGTTACTGAAGCTACTTTACTCTCAATGTTAGCAATGTTAGTACTAATATTTTCTACTCTCATTTCAACATTATCTACTCTTTGAACAATATGAGTAGTATCAGTTTTCAGAATGAGATTTTCACTCTGCAGCGGAGTGTGCGCTGATATGAAACTTCCTGGCAGATTAAAACTGTGTGCCCGACCGAGACTCGAACTCGGGACCTTTGCCTTTCGCGAGCAAGTGCTCTACCACCTGAGCTACCGAAGCACGACTCACGCCTGGTCTCACAGCTTTACTTCTGCCAGTATCTCGTCTCCTACCTTCCAAACTTTACAGAAGCTCTCCTGCGAACCTGCCAGGAAGTTTCATATCAGCGCACACTCCGCTGCAGAGTGAAAATCTCATTCTGAAAACATCCCCCAGGCTGTGGCTAAGCCATGTCTCCGCATTATCCTTTCTTTCAGGAGTGCTAGTTCTGCAAGCACCACTTTTTAAATTATAGCTTCTTTTGCTGATGGCAGATAAAGCTCTCAATTTAAATGCGCAATCAGCACACAGGTAAGTAATCATAATAAAAGGCTGATGTGGCTAAGTCAATTATTTTGGGCGAGAGAATTAATTTAATTACACTACACGCAGTAGACGAGCTCCGAACCTGCCCTTTGGAGATACGCTATCGCTATAGTTTTACAGTTATTGAGTTGAAACTTCATCTTCATGATTATAGCGGATCTCCCTTCTACTTAAATTTAAGCATCCTAGCCTTATTTATTAGCCTACTTAATCTATCTTGCTTCCTTAATTTTTAAGACAAAAACCAGAAAATCATGAATTTCAACTAAAATCTTAATTTGTGAGATCCAGAAGACTGTTTCTATTAATTTATTAAGAAAAAGGAATCTAAATACAAATTTTTAAGTTTCTAGCTCTTTTCTGTTGCGCCAATGATTTTTACAGAAAAACGTCCAAATTTCGAAAATGGTTAAAGTTATCGAACTGATATTCAACACATATTAATTTAGTATTACTCCTGACATGCTAGAAACGTTTTAGGTTATTTACTTGATTTTTAAAGTATTGCGCAACATTTATGACGTCAGAGCTAGTTACAGCGGACTAGGCTGGCACACAATGGAAAGACTGATGTGAATTTATTACGGCGTGAGTAGGCTGCTTCGCTACACGCAGAATGCCGAGAAACACGAACACTGAGGTTTGCCCACGTTTCCGAAGATAATCTTCTTAGCCATAGCACGCTGAAACACACAAACAGCACCAAACTTCCGAGGACGGAAAAGTACTCCCCTGTAAACTATGTCCGGGAGCAGCACAGCCACAAGCTCCTGCCAAGGCGCGATCCAGGGAAATCGCGAGAAAGATGATCCAGCACGAGTATCGTCACCCAGACCTCAGCAAGGAGCAGTCAGACAGGGCAGGAAAGCTGGTAATCAGGCGACGACTCAACCACCGACCCTGGGAGCATCAGCATCAAGTAACACCAGTCCCGGCCAGCGACAGTGCGGAGGGACGCAAAAGGCAATGCTTGCGCCCAAACTTGACTGCCCGCGCACACGCCACCGGGCAGAGACGGCGCAACCCGCCGCAAGGAGGCGGCCCGCAACGGAGAAAGAAACACCACTCGGAGACCCAACGATCGAGAATCGATCGGGAATACCGCCGCCACGGCACATCTAACCTGTTAAAATAAGTGTTTTCATTCTCCCTTGTCGCATGTGGCAATGCTTTGTTTCCAGCTTTCACTACCAACACTACACACGACGTAGATTAGGATTTTACCGTGTGCCACAGAACTACGGAGTTTGTCGCGAAATGCATTGGTCTAAGCTCCATAAGTTTATGATACCGGCATTTTACTTTTGAATGTGGCTTGTAGTGCTTATAACCAAAGTTGATAGTGCGTGGGACTACAGTACCACTAATGTGCTCGACTAAATACATTAGGAACAGCCGAACGATGAGAGGGGGAGGGGGGGGGGGGGGAATTGAGTATTGTTTGTTTAAAACATTTTTAAATTTTTGGGCCACAATATTTTTAATACAAATGCAAGGGATCACTATTTCATTAGAAGGAACATAAAACAGAACCATTAAAACTTACAAGACAGGTAACAAATTTGAGTGTTCTTCCACGATTCGTTTAAGTTATATCCAAATATCCCAATAACGGGTTTAAGATTCTTTAGTTAAGGAAAAATAAACGCAAAACAATACTAAATTTTACAAATGGTAAAAGATAAAAATACCAAACGTAAGGGGCAGAATACGGACGGAAGCGGTGCAAATAAGATGTGATCACTAACATGCTGGTCAAGGCTCGCAGCCACCACATATAGCAAAACAGCCATGTACAAGGTTCTCCCATGCTGCATAGCCACAACCCAAGGCTGGCGTGAGGGACTTGGTTATAACTGACTTATATAACACACCAAAACTCAAAGACAAATGAGTGAACACGTATTACAGTCCCCTTTTTAACGTAATTAAAAAAAGATTGGTACCTCGAGAGAGGCTGTATCTTTTAACAGTTCAAACATGAAATATCAAAAAGGTGGCTCAAATCACCAAACATCCTTCAGAAAAGTTTACAGCAGGTACACTAGTCTGAACGTAACGTATAGAGCCCAGTCAACATGTGAACACACTAAAACAAACGTTTGGCAATAGAAACCAAAAGAGAAAACCTTTTTCCAACCCAAAGGGAAGCCGAGGGTAGCGACACTAGATCGACATGAACGAGCCATTGAGGCACTAAATAAGCAATACGGTTAGGTGTCGAAACAAAGAAGAAAGTGATGCACCACAACAGGTAAAAAGGCAGGCTGCCGAATAATGTTCCAAAACCTGTGCTACACACTTAAGTGCCCAGATCTGAGGAAAACCAGCAACGCTCGAGGATAATTACGGCGCCCACCCAGTCGTAGTAAATCTAGGAGCAGCAAGGCTTCGTCCTCGGAATAAACCAGCGCCAACAGTAACATCTGGGAAACAGCAGATGCCACAGGCCACACATCTTCTGGTCACGGCACGTCTCCGGTGCAGGAACGTCCTCTCTGGCATGTTTACACTGTTTCTTCAAATGTTCAAATGTGTGTGAAATCTTATGGGACTTAACTGCTAAGTCCCTAAGCTTACACACTACTTAACCTAAATTATCCGAAGGACAAACACACACACCCATGCCCGAGGGAGGACTGGAACTTCCGCCGGGACCAGCCGCACAGTCCATGACTGCAGCGCCCTAGACCGCTCAGCTAATCCCGCGCGGCTTACACTCTTTCTCCTTACTTACACTGTTTCTCCTTACTCGCCCAGCGAGCTCCAGAGTCCTTTCGTACCGAGTGCTTCGCAGCCAAAACAGACCACCAGCGACCTGTTCCAACGGCAACCACCAGGAAAAAATCTCTCTGCTCGTTGCCCCAGCTGATCTGCTTAAGCAAACCAAATAGACCCTCAGATCGCAGGACCACAGACGCATTCGCAAGTCAGGTGCGTAG